>NC_041332.1:23319351-23326851 GCF_004354835.1 Perca flavescens
TTTTTCACCCAATCATACATGCTATCCCTGCAGCCCCTCCTCCTTCTCTTGGCCGCTCTCTGTCTTATTATAATGGTGTCTAATGTGTCCATGTATCCATGTAGATGGGGGCCAGGCAGCAGCAGCAGCAGCAGCAGCACAGAAGAAGGGGTCTGCCGTGGTAATTGGCCATGATGAAGTTTGGCCAGTGGGGTGACAGGCCCGCTAAGGAAGATGGATCATTCTCATTCTGCCCCGTAAATGTTGTCAATTCCACCGTTCATACAGCGCCATCAGCCCTCATCAAAGAGGAGGGACACAGCTGCGGAGGGGCTGGGGTTTGAGGGGTGGTGGTAGTAAAGGTGGGGGAGTTGTACAGGGCAGGATCGAGGGTTACAAGAAAAGATGGCAGGGGGAGCTGTACCTGGGGCAGGAAGTCATAGGCAGAAAGAAGGATGAGGAGAGGTAGTTGGGAAAGAGATGACAGAGAGAAATGGATGCATGTAAGACATGAGGAAAGGAGGAAAGATGGGAACTGTTAAATAAAATAATGGAAAAGAGAAACTAATGTAGAAAGAAACAAAGAAAGCATGGTTCTTTTGGGAAACTCTGAAAGGAAAAGACCATGTTTGGACCATCATTAGGTCTGCGTGAAAGAAATGCAGCTGCCTTATTCATTTTAATGACCCCTGTGTTGACACAGAGCTCCAACAAAAAAAAATGCAGCAGTATAAAAGTTTAACCTTGCTAAACTTTTTTTCTGCAACGCAATACAACATCATGTTGTTTGATATTCGTTCTACATAAAGAATTCTGTATTACTACTGTATGTTTCTCTCTCTAGTGAGCTGTGAGGGGATTTTCATAATAAAATAATAAAAAAATGATGTTAATTTTAGTAACTTAAAGCTACATTGTGTAAGAATCTCTCCCATCTAGCGGTGACATTGTATATGACAACCAACTGAATATTACTTTCTAGCCCCTCCCATTCCGATCGCGTTTTAACTGCTACGGTGGCCGAACCCGAAATTAGCTCTTAGTATCTCCATCGTTTACACGCAGCTGTTCAAGCGTCTATGCGTCCATGATTAGTAACAAGCTAAACTGTGATGGCAAGATAGTAAGCTGAGATGAAAATGAATGGTTTAAAGCATTGCAGCCGTGGCTCCAAACGGGAACTATTAGGAAGAGAAGTGCGGATCAGGAGGAGAATATTTCAAGCAGTCCTGATGAAACTGAAATGGACGACAGAGAACCAAGTGCAAGTGCTAGTGGCTACTTAAGCTGCGCCAGTAAAATCTCCACAGCCTTTGCTAGCAGCAAAACAGTAAGGAGATATGATTCATGTTACCTCACATTTGGATTCAGTAGTAGTGGGCTGCAGTGTGTGGTATGTCTACAGCTAGCCGAGACTATTACTATTTAGCCAATTTGCTTGTTGTGCTGAGTTGTGTGGAAGAGTTTAAGTGCCAGTTCTAGTGCTACCCCTTTGTACAGCGTGGATGTGGCTACTAACACCAGTCAACAATAAATTGGGCGACACCTGTGCTAGTTCAGGCAGCCAACTGGAGCTGCACTGCGTACACACGTGACATGCCTCACTCCCCGTATCATTTACCAAACACACGTCCTCAATTTGGCGGTCTATTTAAGCTGTACAATTTCCCCATCTCTGCCTTGTCAATGCTGCTGCTGTCCTACACCTGTATCACTGCCCGCTGTTAACCCCACCACAACCCCAGCATCCACCTGCAGGCTCCATCCAGGGGGAAGCTACTTTATCATCACTCCCCAATAGCTCATGTAAACCCATACTGTGGGGAGGAATGAGGTTGGAGTCTGGCCGCCAAACACAATGTCCTGCTGTTATAATACATTTTTCAAACGTGAGTTGTCCGACTGAAATAATCTTTTTAGGAATAAACCTGCCTCCTGCATGAACTGTCTGTTGCTAAATAGGGTAGGCCTACGCTACTGTATTTTAATGTCGGCCATAATGGTGGTACTTGGGGAGCCTAATATTTTCTGGAGTGGTACGCAATGCAAAAAGTTTGAAAACTACTGGCAGGCTTAGAGGCCAGGAATAGATGATGATGTAAGTAGCAGATTTGTATTGCATGCCTTATAGCATAAAATCCATTCACAAAATACAACATGATATATTATTTTAACTACTAAAAACTAAACTGTGTTGAACAACGTGTGCTAGCCAATGTTTTGTTCCAAGATTTACAATACATAAATACATCTCTCCTATTGGCTTATTATTGCAGTCTGCTTTATTATATGGCCTTTCAGTCTCTCTCTGTTCCCGTTTATAAGAATGTCTCTATTAACAAAAAGGTGCTAAGTTAACAAGTTACATCCTAATAATGGAAAATTACTGCATATCTGAATAGTCCTTCAACATTACAGTATGTGGCTGCCTACTACGTTTGTTTCCTCTCACTCCCTCACTTACACACAGCAGGTTGGTCTACTCACTCAGATCTGGGAAGGTAATGGTTTGGTCCAAATTTCACATCAATAACAGATGAGCCCTAATCGGCCCTCTGACACACACACACACACACACACACACACACACACACACACACACACACACACACACACTGGCCCTGTTGTTGGCTTGCCCCATTTGCATAATAGTATTTCACTTTTTCTCCATTCCCCAAATAGCTCCCTATTTCTCCATCTCTCTCTCTCTCTCTTTCCCTCTTTCTCTCCCCACATTGTCTTGTGTACTCCTGATGGAAAAAGGCTTGACTATAAACAAATACAATTCCCTCAGAGGCCCACAAACTGAGACAGGGATTGTGGGGAAGGAATTCATCTGCGCTCAAACTGAGCGTGGCAGCAGTGGGGAGGGTATTCATTTCCAGGCGAGCCAGTTAGACCTCAACTCTGGGCATAGGCTGTAAAAGTTCATAAATTATGAATGACAAATTGGGCTAACATTTGTATGAAATATTTATTGATTTTAATTTTGAAATGTAATATTATTGTATTGGTGGCTAATGCCTATTCTGTACAGAGTAATGATTACATACCAATGACAAAGAACAGAAAGAATAAGGCTGGTGATATACTCTATTTCTCTTATTTTAACGATGTCATGATAAAAGTGAAAACAACAATGAACTGATCATACTAACAACTATGCCAAAGTCTGACAGAACGCAAAACAAATGTTAAGGGTGTATTGTATACAAAGTCAATGGAAAGATGCAAATGGGAAGGATTAGACCGAACTTCTCAGTGCCATAGTGCTCCATTGTTGTTCAAAAAATATTAAAACACAACAATAAGACACAACAGCACTGGGTGACATGTTGCAGTGAACATGTATTTTGAGTAAATCCTACATACATCATCTTGCTATAGGGAATACTCACCAGAATACAAAATGTGTATTCATCCGGGGATAAAAATAGTCCCCAACAGATTATTTGATGATAATGATTTATTTACTCCTAGTGTGCAGTATGAGTCTGTCAGCCTCTTTTGACCAGTTTAACTATTTCCATCCTTCAGAAAAGATCACCTATGACCTCTGCTCCGTTTTAAGCTTTTTCGATGGAGGAATGGCAAGGACTTGCTCTTTTTCTTTCTCTGTCCCAGTCTAGGCAGACTGGTTGGTGCTGGGGTGGGCATTTGGACCCAGGGCAGTATGGATGGGTGGGGGCTCCATCAGCCCAGCTGATTTATCAACTGGGTAATAAGAAGTGATTGAAGGGAAATTCAAATGAACTCTCTCCGACAGGCACACATGCAGACACACACATACAAGCATGCACACACAAATTAATAGTGGGGCTTAATAGACTACAGGGAGAGGGAGAACAAGAGCAGGAGAGGGAGATGAGATAAAAGGATGGCTTGTTAGGGAGGAAAGATAAAGAAAAGGTCTGAGACAAACAGGATAGAAGAGTAACTACTGGTGACAGATAAAATAAGATTTGCTTATGAGGAATGTGAGCAATTTTACTTTTTATCTATTTAAGTGGGATGAAGAAATAATGAATGAGGCTCGTGTTTCAGTGCAAGAAAGCTCAAAGATAATGAAGGTTGAAATAACCTCTGAAATTACAATATATTAGTATACCATTATAATATGGTGTTGGTACCTGAAACTTGCACCTTGTGTCTCTCTTACTTGCTTGCCCTCCGTCAGTTTCTATTATATTCACAAATACACACTAACTCACACTCAACAACCCCACCATCAACAGCAGGGCCAAGTATATATCAGGCATCTTTTAGGAATGTCAGTCACAAGAATGTCAGTCAAAACACAGCGTGACCCTCCTTGACCATAACCTCACCAGCACCGCCTCAAACACACACACACACACACACACACACATACACACACACACACACACACACACACACACACACACTCCTCAGCCCACAAACTAAAGGCTGAGCTGTGGCTGTCAGTGTTAAGGGTATGACTGTCAATCATTCCCTCTGGGAAATGCAGGCTAGTGAAAAGTGGGGGTGGTCGACCAGACAGGATGAGAGAAGGAGCGGAGGTAGAGGGACAGATAGCGATGTAGATTTGTGTGTGTGTGTGAGAAAGAGAGTGTATGTGTGTGTGCACCTCTTTGTAATCAAAATGCAGCATCCTAAAGCCAGTTTGACCCCAGGGTGACCCGCAGTTTAAAGGTCCTCTGCGCCCCTATGCCCGATCCCCAGTGGCTTGACCAGGGCTCAAAGAGGACACTGATCTATGAATCATGGGTATTATAGTCTTGAGTCGTAGTCTATAGAGGTACTAGAGCCAATCCCTGTCGACCTCTCGCCCTGTGCCACTCCAGTCCTCATGTCGGTCAGAGGGAAGTGAATGGGCTAAAAAGCCAAACTCTGCCCTAGAGGTCTAAGGCTGTAGCCTATATGTAACTCCATACACTACTACTCCTCTAGTGTGTTTGTTCTCTTGCCCTTGACATTGACTGAATAAATAAACCTGAAGTAGCGATGTCTTTAGGATGTGGAAACAAGTGTCATTTTGAGACACAAAATATTTCCTTAATATTGACCGGAGGGCTGCAGATTAGAGGACATCTGAGAAAAGGTAGAAAGAATACAAATGCTAGCTTGTTGTCATTTTTGTCATTCAGTGTACTACTTACATCTGTCTATTCCACTCAGGTTTATATTAATTAAACTACTTAGAAAGGGCGGGAGGTACACTTTTTTTTCATCTGTTTTTCCTCACATGCAAACAACACACACACATATGCAGCACATTCCCAAGATGCATCTGAATGTGGATAGCTCCTTTGCCATCCCAGAGCAGCAGGAAGTGAGACCATAATGAGAGCCTGGTCAATATGCTCATTAACCCCTGCAGTGTATCTGGATTATAGGAACATCAATAGGTCTGACTGGGTCTCTGTTGCAACCATCACAATGTCTATCGGACCACAGAAACTCACAGTAGTCTGTCAGACTGACAGAGAAACACGGCTTGATGCTGACATTTTTCAATCACTCAGTGAAAAAAGAACCAGAAAAAAATCCATTAGAATGAATGCAATTATTCTGCATCATTTCGGAGATATAATTAGGAATATTTAAATTTAATTTTCACTATGCAATCTGACTAATTTCTTCCAGATTGACATGGCATGGCAAGGAAGAGCAGGCAGGACAGGCTGATAGCTTAAAGCAGAGACAAGCATTTTATCTAGCATCAAGATTTGTTATGTATCTGTTGGTATATGTAACTTATCTAAATGAAGTTGCTTTTCCTATAACATTGATGCCACAAGTGTTTGTATAAAAAAACACTACATACATAAACAATATATGTGTACATGTGTACCAATGTACAGGTACACTATTAAATTAGATTTGATTCATTTGGCAAACGTTTTTGTCCAAAGTGACCTGAGAGTAGTGCATTCAAACTCGATAGGACCACGCTTTAGATAGAATAATATCACTAAGAAAACTATTAGCAGAGTTAGCTATGCAAGCATGTGACATTGTCTGCTTTACATATCAAACCCAAAATAGGGGGTTTGGGATGGGGAAGCAAAGCTGAATGGATGCACAGCTAAAAAAAAGCATCCCAGATGGTGCTGTGGCAGTCCTCACAAGAAAAAGAAATGAGTGACCCATGAAGCTGGCTCTGTGTGTGGTGTTGTCTTGTTCTTCGTTTTCAGTGTTTCTGGTCATACTTTTTATTAGAGCACCCAGTCTTGTTGACCCTCAACCTGTTCCCAAACTCAGCCTGCAGAGTCAGGGCTTACATAGAGGTCAGAGCTGGATTGGATTGGACAGGGTCTGTCAAACAGGCGGTCCAATACCTCGATTTGCTGCGGCGAGAACAGCTCCCCTCTCATCTGCTTCCTGAGGAAGTCCCGCCCACTGTGGCCGTGCCCGTTGGCCAGCGGTGACTCCTGCAGACCTACACGAGAAGGACAGGAGAAAATAGTGAGGTTAGAGTAGTTGTAAATGGAAGACATTTAATGGAGGAAGAAGACAGTTAAAGGAGAAAGAGAAGAGGTTTAGAGAGAGGGTTTTGAGTCTGGTTTGTATAACAGAGGAAGAAACCAGACAGGTGATGATGGAGGAATAAAGGGAAGCTTGGGTTGATAAAATAAATCACTGAGGCAGATTTGAAGAGAGAAGTTTGCGCAAAGTATGGACTCAAATGAACCCCAGTGAGCCGATTTAGGACTGAGTGACTTCATAGATTGTGGAGACTCTGAGAAAATGCTATACAAATGCAATCCATTACCAAGCATACGCTGTCTCTCATTCTTGATCTCTCAAAAGTACACTCTCGCCTCTCACATATACACACTTCTCCCTCTTGTCGTATCACCCATACACACACAGATACACAAATATATATTGCTGTGGTATCAGTATTAGACTGTGAGCTCTCGTATCCTGCAGTTATTGCAAGGCTGAGGGACTGAACGAGACAATTATAAGAACTCTGAAGAGTCGCAGCCCACAAATGATTAGAAAAGAGAGAACCAGAGAAAAAGATAAAGAGAAAAAGGGGATGAGGGTGAAAATCCCCCGCTATAGAGCCAATTCATCGCTCCAAACCGCTCCTGAGAGCCTATTTTAGTCCTGGGGGTCACTGTGTGTGTGTGTGTGTGTGTGTGTGCATGTGTGTGTGCGTGCGTGCATGCGTGTGTGTGTGTGTGTGTGTGTGTGCGTGTGTATCCGGTAGCAGGGGGAGTGATATGACAGACAGGTGGAGAGGGGGAAGGGGCTTCAAATATATATATATATATATATATATATTTTTTTTTTTTTTTTTTCATTTGGACAGAGAATACAGATCCATTTGTGCCAGACTGTCTAAAGAAAAAACTAAGAGTGATGAAGAAAGACAGAAGGAAAAAAGAAAGAAAGAAAGAAAGAAAGAAAGAAAGAAAGAAAGAAAGAAAGAAAGAAAGAAGTGAACAAACCAGAGGTAGGGCATTTTACCACATTTAACATTAAAGGATAATTCCAGTTTATTACAAGTTGGGCCTTGCCCTAACT
>NC_041332.1:23331851-23394351 GCF_004354835.1 Perca flavescens
ACAATATTTTTGATATGGATTTTAAGACACAAGGTCCAGTCAACAAAACAAGAGACAGACCACACATGTAGCACATGGTGTAGCACGTCACGCACATAAGGAACAAACTGAAACAATAATGCTGCTAATTAGATAACAAAGCTTCAGCTTCAACTGCAGATTCAACCACAGAGTCTGTGCCACAGACATCAGAGCACACATAATAGTGCGGGATACATTTGTGTAATTATACATGACTCATTATTCTTGTCAATGAAATATGGCTTTATATGAAAAGTAGACCCCTGATACATTTTGAATTGCTATAGCTGGAAAAGCACAGGTGTAACTAATAACATTACTGATGGCAGTGAACCAGCAGGCACAACACCATGGTCGTGGAACAAGAACACAAATGAAACTGAGCGATCACTTTATTAATGTTAAGTTAAACCTGTGCTGTGTTTCATTCTATTAAAAGTAATAATGTCTGCTGTGGAAAGGACAGTTTCCTTCCAAATTCAGTGCCCATTTACACCAAATATTATTGCGTGTTTCCATCCATTAGGAGTTGGGCACATCTAGAAAAACAGTTGATGGCACTAATTCTACTATCGGGTGCCATTAAACCATTGCAGGTGCAGAGAGTGCAACAAGATGACATGATTAAAAGAGCAATAGTCAAATGGTGGAAAACTAAATATGGCATTTAAGTTTATTTCATGTATCAATTTGAGGAAGGTTACAGTGTCCTTATGGGTCCACACAGCTCTGAGTGTTGTTATCTGCCGCAATTTTTCTGTCTCTTCAGTACAGCCGAAACTTCAGTGACAAACAATACAACAACTTTTCTACCTTGGCCAAGCGTGAAAACCTTTTTCGGTTATTTTGAGTTTTTATCGAATTTCTGGCATTTTCACTTTTTTCTTTCACATCGCAAGCTCACAATTATTGAGGGACACAAAACAAGGTAAACTTTGATCCAACATGCGTACAAACTATGAGCTATCCCTTGTGTGGAGAAAGAGTCTCAAACTTCATCATTATTCATCTGTACTCCGTGTGTGTGTGTGTGTGTGTGTGTGTGTGTGTGTGTGTGTGTGTGTGTGTGTGTGTGTGTGTGTGTGTGTGTGTGTGTGTGTGTGTGTGTGTGTGTGTGTGTGTGTGTGTGTGTGTGTGTGTGTGTGTGTGTGTGTGTGTGTGTGTGTGTGTGCCACATCTAAACTCCAGACATTAAAAGGAGGGCGGGGTGCACTAAGAGGAACAGGGTGAAGGGCGTATGTGTGTGTCAGGTCTAAAGTCTTTGTGCTCTGCTGATGGGTAAGTGGGCTGTATCCGAGCATATCAGAATGCACAAGGTGCACCTGGGATTCATCCTGGAACCTGCTGGAATGTTTTGGAAATTCATCAGCACTGGGAAAAGGACCCCACACTGTGTGTGTGTATGTGTGTGTGTGTGTGTGTGTGTGTGTGTGTGTGTGTGTGTGTGTGTGTGTGTGTGTGTGTGCGTGTGTGTGCGTGTGTCAGAGACAGAGAGCGAGAAATAGCCCCCAGTGGGTCTCTGTCACCCCCCCCCTCGCCCCGACATCTGGTCCTGTCTCATTTACCGTAGGAGACTGTCTGTGTGATGGCTTTTTAATGCCACTGACACTGCCACGTACACACCCACAAACATGCACACATGGATGCACATGCACGCACACACACATAAACATACAGTACATGTGAGAACCCCCTTATGTACTAACACACGCACACACACACAGGCTCACAACTCATTAACATGCATACAACATTGATCTGGTATGACAGGCTATATGATCAATAGTGCATGCATAAGCGGACTTCTCAGGTAGCTCTCCAGTGAAGCACTGTTAGTAAACAAATAGGGGTTTCTGAATGAAGATGTTTGGTTTAGAACTCCCATATTGCACCTGCACACGCACACACTCACACACACACATCTGTTATTGATCCGAGTTCTTTCCATCTGGACTCTCTATGTTGGAAGGGAAAGGAGGGGACCATGAGGCTGCACACATTGTGTGTATGTTGTGTATTTGTATACCTGCACCTGAAAAATGCCATTACCACAAACTCGGATAAGCACACAAACACACAAATATTCTTTTGCACACCTTCGTCTCTCTTCCTCTTGCCCACGTCGGCAGCTGAGCTGATACCCAGAATGCCACTGATGGAGTACGAGGAGCCGGCTGAGTCGCTGGTCACTGCTGACACTTGTGTTGCCGCCACAGACGTTGCTGCAGACAGACCACATGACAATACAATGTATTGAGAAATCACAAGACAAGCAAGTGAGAAGAATAACCACATACATGTTTATATGATATAACACTTTGAGCCTCTGAAATTTGAATTTACGTCTGCTGCAATTATTTTTTTTCCACCTTACAGTACATTCAACTCAATATTAATAACATATTTTAAAGAGTACCCTGCTCACGTAATCAATTATCAGAGTGATCCTCAAAATTAAACCAGATTGTAAATCACCTTGTTTGAGGCTTATGTATAATAGAAAAGGTCACATTTGCAGGAGCCCAATAGCACACTGTTATTCATATGTACTATAAAGCATCTTAAAGAATGGTTTTATTATATGATGTTAAGCAGACAAATAAAATCTTACTGACACTGAGTGATACAGAACCTTGTGGCGGTTCCAGCATGTGTAATGTTGAGTCATATGCTACTACATTTTACTTTTTACTTGAAGAGCATCACTTATGTCTCGATTCAGTTATTTATTACACCTTCACAGATGGAAGATACAAAACAAAACCCAATGAGTGAAATCCCACTTTTCTCTCCCTAAAGTCAACATAGATGCCCTTTAATCCTCTAAAACTTTTACTCAGCCATACAGATCAAATTGAGGCTTGAAATAAAAAAAGCCAAAGGACATGAGTCAGTCTATTTTTTGCCCCTCGTTGTATCTCTCACTAATCTTCCCCCTGGAGGAGACAAGTTCCTCGCTGGGCGAAACAGCGACATACTTGTCACCGCTTCAGTCACACACACACATACACACACACACATTCTGCAACCTCCTGACACACACACAAACACAGGCACACACCGAAACATACAGTCACTCATTCCTTGGTCCCTTATCTGTGCCCCTGTAAGCGGACATGGGGTTGAGTGACAGTATGGTATCCCAGGAGGGACAGAAAGGTGTGGAGACAGACATCCTAATCCTCTCTCCCAGCAGACCCCCCCAAACACAGAAAAACAAGACCGAAAAGGGAATAAAAAAGAAACGATAAACCAGAGGATCAAGGTTCCTTTCCAGACGTTATTCCTTCGCTAACGACAAGGAGTGTATAATGAATGCATATCCCTCCTTTTCCCATCACTTGATTTAGCACTTCAATTATCTGATTTTCCTTTCTCTTTCTTTTCACTCTTTTTTTATCAGACGTAACGCTTTTATTCTGCAAATCCAAATGTTCAATTTTCCGCCTGGGAGTGGGACCCATTTATCTGTGTAATCTGTAAGCGTGCATGTGTCTGTGTGTCTGTGTGTGTGTGTGTGTGTGTGTGTGTGTGTGTGTGTGTGTGTGTGTGTGTGTGTGTGTGTGTGTGTGTGTGTGTGTGTGTGTGTTTGTGTGTCTGCTTAATGTGTGTAAAAGGCAGGAGTCAGGGAGCAGTGTGTGTGAAATTAATTTAGATTAATAGACAATGTGCGATTATGAAGATATGAGAGACACCGAAACACAATCCACTGTAGGGCAAAGTGAGGAAGCGAGAGAGAGAGAGAGAGAGAGAGAGAGAGAGGGAGAGAGAGAGAGGGAGGGAAAGACTCATATTTATTTGTACTCTGAAAAATTCATCGAGTTAAAGGAAATAATGTTTCAGTCATAGCTGTAATAGATATATTGCTTTAGTCTGTAACGTTATTAGATTATTATTAGAAACTACAAATGAACAGCCAAACCATGTAAATCTGAAGGAGAGTCAAGGGTCTTTTGATCAAGAATATTAATTTCACTCACCAAACGTCCAAATCAGATGGAAGCTTACTTTATTTTGCTTATTTAACATTTGCAAAACAAAACATCGCCAAATTAACCCACAAGCACGCACAAATAAATTGTAATAAGCTGTATGTGATCATTTGGTTGAACACAAACTCATTTAAGAATAAGCAGAAGACAGGTACAGTAGACCAGTCATAATTCAGAACCTGCTCTGAGGCCATTTTAGTTCATTTTGTGATTTAGTGGTGCATATTTCCAAATTTGCAGTTAATCAAATGAACACAAACCAACTGACGCATAATAAATGTGGGCCTTGGTAGCCCCTGAGGGGTCCTCGGGGCAGTTGCACACTTTGTCCGGTCCAGCCTTAATCCATAATCCAGCCTTGCTGTAAACTAGAATTTGTGAACATAATGTCTATTCGCAATCATGATATCCATTAGCAGACATTTTAATGCTTATGATAATTGTTTTATGGGCATTAAGCTGGACACATTTGCATGTTGTCCTCCCTCACTCTCTCACTTTGTTTTCCTGCCAGCTCTCCACTCAACAATAAGGACAAAAAAAGTACTTTAAGTACTCTAAAATATTAACACACAAACCCTACATTTACCTTAAATAAAAATAGAAATGTTCTTACTGTAATAAGCAGAAAATGGACAAAACAGAAACCTACTAAAAGGGAGTTTCTCCTTGCCACTGTCGCAATAGCCACTGCTAATGCTTGCTCTTGGGGGAATTATTGGAATTGTTGGGGCTTTGTAAATTATAGAGTGTGGTGTAGACCTACTCTATCTGTAAAGTGTCTCGAGATAACTCTTGTTATGATTTGATACTATAAATAAAATTGAATTGAATTGAATTACATCCAATTAACTAATTTTACCTTACTCTTCATTTTAGAATATCTTGATTACAGTAAAGCATTCAAGCAAAGACCTTCATGGCACGCAACATTTCTTTTCACTGTGAGTTAAGGTCCAGAATTTCAATATGTTTTATTGTTACACATATTGCACACAGGCTCCTAAGAGACTCACACAAAAACGGCTCTACTGTAACATTTGCTTTGACAGTTCAAAACAGGATTTCTTATAGCAGCAGACCTACCTAAGTTGTGAGCCGACACTGAGCCTGTTTGGCCGGGCGGCTGCTGAACCTTTGTCCGAATGATCCTGCAGGAGGAGAGAGGAGATATTAGTGTGTGTGTGTGTGTGTGTGTGTGTGTGTGTGTGTGTGTGTGTGTGTGTGTGTGTGTGTGTGTGTGTGTGTGTGTGTGTGAGAGGATTCTAAATGACAGAGAGAACATGACCATCGTGGGAGCTAAACTGTGTGTGTGTGTGTGTGTGTGTGTGTGTGTGTGTGTGTGTGTGTGTGTGTGTGTGTGTGTGTGTGTGTGTGTGTGTGTGTGTGTGTGTGAAGTGGCTAAGGCAGGCTGACATGGCAGAGGGGCCTCACACTTCCTGCTTGGCTGCTCATGCAAGCCTTTTCTTCCTCTTTCCTTTCCTTTCTTTTCCTCTCCTCCCCTTTTCCTCTTCTCTCATGTCCTCTCCTTTCCTTTCCTTTTCCTTTCTTTCCTTTCTTTTTGTGTCTGTTTCTGTCCTTACTCTCACACACCTTCCTTCTTTTTTGTCTGTCTCTTTTGCTCACTCCTTCTCTCTCTTATTTCCCTATCCCTCCCTCTCTCTCTGCCTCTATGCTCAGGGGAAAGGGTTGTCATTGTACCATCGTGTTGAACCACTGAACTGCAGCCACTTCATACATATGGAGACTGGGGCCTCTTTGCCATTCTCTTTACCACACACAAACACACACACACACACACACACACACACACACACACACACACACACACACACACACACACACACACACACACACACATGCGCGCACACACACACACACAAACACACATAACACATAAAGCACACAATATTATATTGCTCTGAGCTCTACCAACACTCAGTACCTGTTGCTATAAGTTGATATTCAAACACACACAGATGACACAGACTGTAGTACCTGTTGATGGAGCTGACACTGGGGACGCTGTCGTTGTCACACACTCTCTCGGCCAGGAGCCTATCCCGGATCTCCCAGGCAAACATGGTGGGGTTTTGGCGTTTGTAATCAGCGATTTTGTCGACCACTTTGGGAGTAGCAACCTTTGGTTTGGATCCCCCGATTACCCCGGGACGGATACTGCCCGTTTCATAGTACCTGCCGATCAAAGTGGAGAAGATGCTTGCGTTGGTCATGAGGAGCAACACAAGAAGGTTGTAGTATTTCTAGAAGAGATACTGTATGTAGTCAAAACTGTTGGAAGGTTGAATCTGTTCCATTGAAACTTCTTTTTAATTATTTGTAATTTTTTAATCGTATTGCCTTGGAGGCTATGTTATACTTTTCTTGTTGTCTTGTTGTTTGTGGTCCTCCGCACCAAGCCCATTGGTTCCTACTTTTTAAATCTTTCAAAATTGGTCACAGATATATAGTTTAATTTGCTTTCAAGCTTGACCCTTTCTGAGAACAGCTGGGTACTGTAGTTTTTTTTTAACAAGAATTACTCAAGCAGGAGCATATGGTGCATTTTTTCTGGAGACTATTTTCATTTTCAGAATTTGGTGCATTCATGACACTTTACACCTTGTGGTGATTTGGACATGTTTCACTCAGTCTCAACTCGTTCCCTTCCTGGCTCCTCAGTAGATGAACAACCTTCCCACTGCGGTCAGGACTTCTCTTTGGCTTGAATTCAAAACTCTTCAAAAAACACTTCATGTCTCTCTGGCCTGTCCCTCACCCTCCTCTTCCATTTGCACCTGATCTTGAAAAAAGATCATCCTCCTGTCTTGTGTTGCATTGCTTGCAGGATAGGTAGGTTCACATTCTCACTGTCCATACTGACAAAGTGAAGTAAAGTGATTGATGGGATGCAAAATTCACATAGTTTATCTATGGCAAAAATGCAAGTCAGCTGAAGCTAATATGAGTCTGAGTTAGTCATATCAAGTGGTTATCTTCCAAAGTCACAGTGTTTTTAGTATGAAATTCCCTCTTTGTGTACAGTATATCCTTCCACTGCTGTTTGAAAAAATGTAAACCTATTCTCTAACCAACCATTTTTATATTATATCTTTGATAAAGACAGACACAAAAGAATATAACAAATGCCATATATGTTGACTCTCACAACTTCATCATCATATCATATATTTACGAGGAAATATAAACTGATAACTCAAGCCCCATTTAGGACTATTGTAAATTCTATTGTAAAGGACTCCATTGGTATGTGTCTCTATTTGGCCTTTTTAGTTTTGTTGTCAGTTTTCATTAAGTGTTTTCTGTTAGATCACTTATGTCTGAAATTGTTTATGCTGCTGCTTTGGTGTCCCTTGTAAAAAAGGTCTTCAACCCTCAGACTTACAGAGTAAGGGAATACGTTATATTTAATGCCCTAAATTAGTTGGGCATATTGGGTCTTCATCAGGGGGGAAAGAGTACTCCACATCAACCAACCAATACAGAGACAACTATTATTGTAATGATATAAAAATGTTAATATCATATCAATAAAAATAATAAAATTAGACCACTCAGTATGATGCAGCCCCATCAATAGGCTAAGGTTCCCTTGACTTACTACATGTGAAACTGACCTCGTCATTATTTTCAGTGCTTAAATTTCGGTAAAATAAAAACCTAACTACAAGATGTTTCTAATGTCACAGTCATTAGTATGAACTGTGGATAACAGTGTCAGCTAAATTACTAAATGTGATGCCAAAAATATTTATGATGTCTGACTCGTGCTGGCTGTTGTTCTTTTTGGCAATTTCACATTGTGACACAGAGGTAAGAAGAGGGTGGCACTGACACACACACACACACACACACACACACACACACACACACACACACACACACACACACACACACACACACACACACACACACACACACACACTAATGCAAACACACACAGATTCAGGCGTTTCGTGTCCACCATGGCTATTTCATGAATGTGTTTGCATGCAGAAGGGGCATGTGGGCAGGGGGTGGGAGGACAGCAAATGCGCTACACAGCTTGCAGAAAAAGGGGGGTGCAGTGTGTGGATGCAAGCTGTCAGTCAGTCTTAAACCTGCTCTCTCTCTTTCTCTGTCCCCCCCCCCCCCCCCCCCCCCCCTCCCTCTCCACCGCTGTACGGTAGAGTAATCCCTTCCGTGAAGATGTGTGTTCCTGTAAATGTGCGTTTTCTTGTCTCTGTGTGTGTGTGTGTGTGTGTGTGTGTGTGTGTGTGTGTGTGTGTGTGTGTGTGTGTGTGTGTGTGTGTGTGTGTGTGTGGGTGTTGCACATTTTGACTTTTCACAGCTGGAGTATAAACACAGCTAAAGGAAAAAACAATCTATTTCCAAATGGAAAACTATTTAAATTATTCACAGCTGAATCATTGGTGAATAAACGAGCATGGTTATTGATATCCGCACAACGATGAGCTAATACACACACACATACACACACACATACACATACACACACACACACACACGCAGAGTAGTAGAGTTGGTGTTTTTTGTTCTGCTGGCACCAGAGAGACAGAGAGGAGAGGATAAAACAACCCTCTTTCCCTCCCTCCTTCCATCCCTCGATCCCCTCTCCTCCCCCCCTCACGGCAACGCTTCAGTGAGTTGAACGGCCAGGACAGGGGAGAGAGAGGAAGATAGAGAGAGGAAGACAGAAAAAGACAGAGAGAGAGAGAGAGAGAGAGAGAGAGAAAGAGAGGCAAGGGAGAACAATGACCAACACAGTTTTTGATATAGCTGAGGGTCGCTGTAGCTAATCCTTCCCCTCCGTCCCCTCAAATGGTCTCTCTGTCTCTCATTCGTTTTTTCTTTTTTCCTGCACTCTTTTTCTTTAACACGCCTTTTCCTTTTGATTGTATTCCTTGTTCTTGTCTTTCTCCCTTTCTCCATCTCCCTCTGTCTTTTTTTCTTTTCTTTTTTGGGGTGCAGAAATATGGTGCCACTTTCATTTTGATGCTAATTCCCAAAAGCGATGAATCTTTTCCCTTTTGTGCCCCTTTCTTCTCCGGGGGACGGAACGAGCAGGGATTTACTCTTGAATTTAGCTTTGAAAAGGCAAAGAGAGAGAGAAAAGGGGGTGGGTGGGTGGGGGGGGTGAAGAGAGACATAGAAATATTGAGAGGAGTCGGATGTGAAATACAGGATACAGAGAGGGGAGAGGAAGGTTAAATAGGCAAAAAAAAAAAAAAAGAATAGAGAACAGAATGTGAGAGGCAAGCTAAAACAAAATACAGCTTGTATTTGTACATGATGCTGAGGGAATCAAAGAAATGGCAGAATGGACACTACGTATATGAGTCATTGTGACCTTACAGGAGCTTCAGTTTGACACATGCTTAGCCGACACTGAACCTGAAGCCTGTGTGCTGACAAAAAACACTAAGCAGGATGACCTAAAATTTAACCAGATACTCAATTATAATAAAAAAAAAAAAATGGCATCAAACCCTGAAGCCAATATTTTTATACACCTTAGCCAATCGTTCGAGGTGTGACAGCAGGTCACACTACCTCACAGTCTGTCAGCACACTGTTGAGTGTGTAAAAAGGGTCTAAATATTTTCAGCGCTGGCACCATATGGTCTTAGGTGTTTGTGTGCCTTTTACCTGCCCAGTATTTTGCTGACACATCCATGGCTGACTCGTAGCTGGCGTGAGATGTCACATGGTCGAACCCCTTGGTGGGCGAGTTCCACTATTCGCTGTCGAACTACATCTGGGAGGGGCCTGCCGTTTACAAACACACCTCCGAGCTGGTTCACTCCGCCATGTCCTAGAAGACAGAGAGAGAAAAGGAAGTTTGAAATGAATCAAGGTCAAGGAGGAGTGAGTGAGAAAAATATTATGGCTGCCTAAAAATTGAATTAGGTTACAGGCAAAATAAAGAGACAAAGATAAACATGTCCAAATGTAAGTGACCAAATAAAGGTTGATGAGGCAATGATGAGACGAGGATTTTAGAGGACTAAACAATTGTGGCTTTAGCTACATGTGCATCACATAAAAAGTACACAGTGATCAACAAAATCAATGATAAAAACTAAAACATTTACGCCATCAATAATGTCCGAGGCATGGCCTTCCCTCTAATTAGATTATTGGAAGGACGCAACAGAAAAATTGGACAGGCACAAGAATGTCACACATGTTGCACATTAAGTAACTCTTGCTTCTCCAACATGATTCTTGATTCTTCATGTCAACCTCATGTAATCTCTTACTGGATTAAATAAAAGCATATTTTGAAAAGACAGACTGACTTAGACCTGACACAAGAGTCTTCCATTGCTGACTGCTGAACAGCTCCATTGAAGCAGTTGTAGTTAAAATGCCTTGCTTAAAGGCTGTTCAGCCATGTATCAGTAATGTTTACATAAACACAATAGCGACATTTCA
Source organism: Perca flavescens (assembly GCF_004354835.1). Taxonomy (NCBI): domain Eukaryota; kingdom Metazoa; phylum Chordata; class Actinopteri; order Perciformes; family Percidae; genus Perca; species Perca flavescens. The sequence goes on from NC_041332.1 coordinate 23,342,324, forward strand.
GTCTGGATTAAAGTGTCCACATTATTATCCACTTATTTACTCGGCTTTAATGCCGCCTGTTCTCACCCTCATGGATATCTCTTGTCCAGTGAAAGACAAAAGTCAACTGACAACCGGCTTCAACAAAAACGCTATTTTGTGTTTGTGCCATTACTATGTTGTTTTTGTGGGTCAACAGTTTGTAAAGCTGTATTCTCACATTAAAACAAGTTTAGTGGAAATCTAAGCATGTCAGCTCCCTTGAATCACTGACAAACACAGAAAATATAATTGCATGTACAACAAAAATAATCTAATGAAGCTGCTGGAGTTGCTTTGTGTGTGTGTGTGTGTGTGTGTGTGTGTATATATATATATATATATATATATATATATATATATATATATATATATATATATATATATATATATTATTATTTTATGAGGTTTGGTTAAGAAATATTAACTTCAGCAGAGTCACACTTTCTGGGCTAGGATCCCACAGCTGCTGGAGTCCATTTACTATCTCAAATACATCTGGCTTTATCTGGCTCAGCATAATAATACCAGTTTGACTATTCCAAAGTGCAAACTTTGCCCATTTTCACCCAGGGCAGAGTAAGCTAAGATCTTAAGTAAATGAGGGGATTTCAATTAATTATTGACCAAGGCCTGGTCCTGGCCACTTTCAGAAGGATACCACTAATATTCCCCCTGAGGGATGAAAGTATAGGGGAAATGAATGAAAGAGAATAAGACTGGTTTACACATGAATAGATTAGAATAGAACAGAATACAAGATGAACCTTTACATAATTCTGTTTGTGGGATTAAAAACGTTTTTAAGACTTTGCTCTTCTGCTACTGTAACTATTTCGACATAGAAATTCTGCCTGTTACAGTAATCCATCTGACAAACTTCAATTTGTGATCGACAGATTTAAATAGCAGCAGCAAAGAAGCAGGGACAGCAACAACGGGTGGGAATTGGAGCAAAGTATAAAGAGGGATATAGTTTGCATCCATCTTGTCAGAATATAATGAAAAATGTCCCAAGGTGACATCTTTAAATTACTTGTTTTGTCTGACCAACAACCGAAAATGCAAAGATATACTCAGTTCACTTTCATGGAAGACTAACTATCACATTAGAGAAGCTGAAACCAGAAAATAATTGCCATTTTTGCTCAAAAATGAATGAAGCGATTATCGATTATCAAACATATTGCCAATTTTTTGCTGTTAATCGACTATTTGATTAACCTACGAATCGAACTCAGCTCTAATACCAGTTCTGGAGCATTTCGAGGCATGCACCGGAGGAGAGGCAGGGTAGACCTCGGTTGGGTCAGCAGTCAGACACATTCATACCTCTGCAAACTCTCATTGAAAGGCTCGAAAAAGCCATATCAAGTCAGAAACTGTAGACACTTCTTTATCTGAGACAACAATGCTAACCACCGTATTAGCCAATATATTTATATATAATAATATAATATAGTCAGCAGTAGTAGTGGGATACACAGGATGAAATAAGTAGAACTATTTGGGCCACACTCTCTCTCTTGCTCCCCAATACTGTGTGTGTGTGTGTGTGTGTGTGTACTGTATATATATACACCAAAGGCAGAGTATAAATCAACCAGATTTTTTTCTACCACATAATCCACTGGCTTTTGTATTACCATAGTGATTACGTCTTTAGGGGAAACACACACACACACACACACGCTAATCCTAGCTGTGGGGGTAATAGATTTTAAACACATTACCCCAGCAGGGATACCCCCTTAAACACAACACTGTCCCCTGAACCTGTCCCCCTGTCCTCTTCTTTCCTCCATCAGCATAAAATAAAGAAACCAACACAAACACGCACGCACGACTCACACACACACACACACAGACACACACTCTCTCTCTCTCCTCCAGCTCAAATATAAATAGATCCACACATTGAGGATAAATACAGAAATGTGAAGTCTACAGTCTCATTCTGTGAAATCAAACAAAGCTATTTCTAAAAGGCTGATGCGGGCGGTCACTCTCTTCCTTACTACTTTATTTTTGGAGATAGAAGAAGCCGCATTATGCAGATGCCTGCTGCAGACAGCACAATTTGAAAAGCAATCGCTCTTTACAAAAGACACCAATATATAGACAGAGTCATATTTATGCAGAATGAAAGCTGGGCTCAACCGAGGCTCAAAGTCTAAATGGCATGAAATGTAACAACCAGCATGAACTTTAAAGACAATATTATCACATCAGCTGTATTTATCATAGAATCTGTGGAGCAATCTACTAAATTAAAGGATACGTGTTTTCATTTTTCACATTTGTGTTGTCATGGCTGTGGTATGACAGGTGCATTAAAGGGAAACTCCACTACTCAGCTTAGTAAAAACAGTTATATGATGTATTTTGAAGCTCTGGAGGAGCTTTGTCAAGTCTTGAGAAAATAACCCTCATTATGTTGTCAGTTATCCCAGCTTTGGGTTGAACTACAAATTACAGAAACACTGCTTTGATGCAGTTGTGTCTAAGGCATTTGCATTATGGGAAATGTAGGATCCAGTTTTTTTAGAGCTTGAGCCATACTAGGGACTAAAAGTCAGGACGTCTGTGGGTTAGATGTTAACTATCTTTTTAAAAAGTATCTCTCACCAGTCCCCTGACTTTATGGATATTCAATACTAAAGCTCACCCCTTTAGTAAATCATTGTCATTCTGGGCTTAGGTAATACATGTTTTTTGAGTGTGTAAATATTTCCTTATGCCCTTAGTATGTCTGATGGCCAGCAGTGCATTAAATATCACGTGTGATACAGAGCTGTCTCTGATTGAAGATTATCTTTTATTGAGAATTGACCGTTTCAACTTGGTGAACTGGTTTATTTGGATTATTTGGTATCCATAGAAAAAGCAGCTCCAGCACAGAATTTGGAGTATACATCCTGGAAGCTATTTTGTAACTGCATCTGCTCTTTGAAATAATGTTAAACAGAGATCTGTAAGATATCCCGCATATTATGATTATTTGTTGACTGAGTGAGCCTGCTGGTGGTTTTTAATGTAAGCGGGTATTACTCTGCTCCTGGGCCAGTGCAGGGTGGAGAGTCAAGTCAATTCTATTCACATGCATGGCCTAAAATCACAGTTCTCAAGTTTGCCTTAAAGGGCTTTACAATCTGTACAGCAGACTCAATCATTAGATCCTCGATTCCCTGGAGATACAGAGAACCACCCTATTCTGTCACTGCTGAACCCCACAGGTTTTTTAACATGTTTGAGAATTTTTATGCCTTTATTAAAAAGTTGATTGAGATTGAGAGATGATTGGAGGGTCCCGGGCTGGACTTGAACCGGGGATGTTGCCAATCATGGTCAGCACCTTAAGCCTATAGCCCACCTGAACCCCACTGTTCTCGTGATCTTTTCTTTTTACTCGAAATCATCACTGGGTACTGAGATGCAGAGAGAACACACACACACACACACACACACACACACACACATTCACTTTCAGATATTCTTCAAAGCAAAAACGGGCCTGCTGACCTACATGGACAAATTCAAGTCCTTAACACACACTCTCTGTGAATGTTTTGTGTGAAGGCATTAGTCCTTCCTCCTCTCTTTATTGTTATGTCCCGAAACCTTTCGATGAATAAAAGCACAGTTTTCGCAGGGTCTTTATAGAAGCCGACTGTGCTACGTCCTCCTCACCACAGGTATCTGCAATGAAGACTCTCTCCCCCTCTCCCTCCCCCACTCTCCCGCTTTCTCAGATAAGAGTAAATGAAATGGTTCCTTTCACCCTTCCTATCTGGGCCAGGCCATGAAATACGCCTTGCTTTGTAAAGAGATGGAGAGGAATGACTTGTGACCTACAAAAACCTCCAGATAACTATTTATTCACTTATCTGTGTATTTACTGTTGGCATTAGGCGTTCAGACTCTTACCATCATGGGTTAGGTTATCGGGATTATGTGTTTGAAATTTATTTTCCGAGCATATACACTGATAGGGACAACAGAATAACTTACACATTCTATCAAGGCATTTGTTTATCAGCCACTGTAGCATAATTCTCTAAATAAGTAGCAGTAGCATATATATGCCATGTTTTTACACGTTAGGCTTTAGCTAGTGCACAAAATGGTGCTGGAATAGATTGAGACTATACAGTAAATTTGATCTTGCAGATTTGATCATTAAATAGTAAAAGAGCCCAAAATTGCCTTGCATGTTGAGAGGAATCTTTTGCCTAATAAAATGTATTCCTTAATATGTTACCTAACGGAAGAATTTAGGACTGATGTTCCCTCACAGCTGTGTGAGTTTAGTGACAGGGTCGCTGGACCTTGTCACTAAACTCACACTGACCAAACAAATTAACCACTTGCTCCCAGAAATTCAATCAACATTGGCTGGCTCTGGCGATTTTGTTGCAAATTAGATACAAAGATTCAGCTAAATTAGGGGTCTTGGCTTTTAAAGGTCTTTCTAAGCTGAACCTACAGTCTCTAGAGGGGGGGACTGTTGGCAGAGGCAGCAGCTTCATTTTCAGAAACAGAATCAGAGAGGGACAGAGACAGCCAGGGGACCAGGGGTCATTATGCAGCTCTGTTGTATTTCATTTATTTACCCTTTATAGGAGCTTAATTAAAAACCCAGCACCTCCTTAAATGTTTGATTGATTCACTGTTTCCGGGAGGAAAAAATACAGAGATAAAGCAAAATATATTCGAGGTCCCCCATCCAGAAAATAAAGTCCATTAGGCTCTCTGTCTCCCTCTTCCTACATTCCTCTCTCTCTCTCTCTCTCTCTCTCTCTCTCTCTCTCTCTCTCTCTCTCTCTCTCTCTCTCTCTCATCTCTCATCTGCCTCGTCACGGCCTGACGACTCAAAAATAAAGCAAAACAGAGAAATCGCAACAAAACGCCACCGGTTCTCGCTTTCTCTCTGTCTCTTGAAAAAAGAAAGAAAATTGGGAACTAGAAATTACTTTTAGCTGAAAACCGGTTTGGAAAGTTCCCCGCGAGAATACAGATGAAGCACATTTCCTTGAGCAAACAGTGAATAGATCAGTGAGATGTGCCATGGCAGGCGTTTTGGACGTATAGTGTTATTTTTTTCTGAAAGGTGGAGTAATTTATATTCTCTTGGCGAAGTTTGAGTCAGGGAAGCTTGTTAATAAACGGTTAGATTTGTCTTATATCATTATATCATCATATTTATATCTTATAAAGGAGTCAGTTGTAGAGATTCCCGTCAGAGAAACCATGATTTGATTGAAAAGAGACTTGTATGACACCATAAATTAAGCTTACTTCGACTTATAATTGCTATTTCTTTACTTTCGTTTTCTTCAGTGGTCGGGAAAAAGCTTAGTTCAAATAAGATATTGGCCTATGTATTTTTTCCATTTATTCCATTTAGAAAACGTATTTTTTGTGACTGTTTCCCTCTTTTCTTTAGGCTACCTCATCATGAGCCGATCACAAGGTAGGCCACAGCCTTGCCTGCTTAATATTCAGCATGCCACCATTACCATTACAATACGTGATTATGAAATTCAGCTCATTATCATCACAATTACGTGGTATAGATTGTTAAAACACCCCTGCCATATATTGGTTCAAAACGCGCTCCAAAGTTTGCAAAGTTAGGCCTATAAAAATTGATATAAAAAACTGTTACACCCGAAACGGACATAACGAATGGGATCTTCAACCCAAAAATGAAGTAACTTTGTAAGTAAAAACAATCGAAAAAATAAATGTGCGGAAATAGCCTAACTACCAGCTTTTAGGGTGGGCACAAACACACACACACACACACACACACACACACACACACACACAAAGTGTGCACGAATCACTTAATAACCTTTGTTTTATATTAAAAACTCAAGTTAATATTGAACTTTAAAATCAATGGTATTGCCGTAACTCGCCAATCTATGTGCAACAAAGAGTCCTCACGTTGTAAACTTTAACTTATTTTAAGAACACACACACACACACACACACTCGCCCAACAACATTTCCACGCGTCACAGTCAATTCATCCCAACCTCTCTCTCTACCTTTGACATTTTTTAAGTGTAATCGTTTTAAAGCGTCTCCGGGCTTTGACATATATAACTTTAGCTCCGCTGTTACCGTCAGCAGCGCGGTTCATTGGGTTTGGTGAAACTGCAGAGAAGAGGAAACATGATTCGTTATAGTGTGTGTGTGTGTGTGTGTGTGTGTGTGTGTGTGTGTGTGTGTGTGTGTGTGTGTGTGTGTGTGTGTGTGTCTGTGTGTGTGGCTTCTTCTTCTTTTTTTCTATTTTTTAATCCTGCAGGATAACGCACTGTGGGAACCTTCGTCAGTCACATAACACGGCTTCTCTCCGGGACTAAACCGCAATAAAATAGTCTATATATAATGCATAATCTATTACACGCTGAAATGCTTGCAGGGCGCTTGATTCAGCTTCTAAGTACAGAGGCGAAATATTATGTGCAGAGCTACCACGCAGGTTGCGAATATTGGACTATATTAAAATCAAAATTTTCTTTTATATAAGTGTTTGGACATTAAAACAACGCTATTAATTAAGCTTGTTAAAAGAACACTTAAAGTTCTTAATTGAATTATGTCCTATTATGTGGGCCTCTAGAGCCAATCTTTGGAGTTGATTATAACTGAACATATGATATTAATTTCAGATATTAAATGCGGGACTAACAATTGTTTTGTGAGCTTGGTGTTTTTTTGTGCTCAAAGACTGAAATGTTTCCAATTAGGCTATTTTTGATATTAACACAAAAAAACATTCCATGTGAAGAGAAGTAGCTAGTATTTGGGGAGGGAAAGTAGACTGAAAAGACAAAGCAGGGCCCGCCATGTCACGACTGAATGAACAAGTTGTGCCCCCCCAGCAACCTATACCCTGCATGTCCCCAAGCATCTGCTCTGCTGAAGTGTCCTTGAGCAAGACACCGCTGGCTGCTGCATGCTGTGAGGCTGAACCTGTGTGAGCTCTGACCTGCTGGGCAGTGAAAGGAGAATTTCCCTGCAGGGGATCAACAGAGTCTCACCTTGTTATTATTAAAACGAGCAGGTCTCCGCCTGCAACTGTGTGCGTAAAGTGCAGTGTGTCTGTCTAACCTGGTTATGTGCTAGAAACACTGTTACTGTTTGTGGATCAAGTTCAGCTTTTAGTCATGCCTTGTTACCTCTCTCTCTCTCTCTCTCTCTCTCTCTCTCTCTCTCTCTCTCTCTCTCCGACCGCTACGCCTCCTTTTCCCTTCAAAGGGGCATGCATGCAAACAGCATGCCGTTTCAAACACAAGGCACCAGCAAATACAACAAAAATGTAGGCCTGCATATCCTGGATTACAATGCATTTCACAATTAAAAAATGTAGCCTACCTGTTTTATAAATAAAAAGTAAGGATAAAAAGCAAATTCCCAAACGAGGCAAAATAGTACCAAACAAATAATAATTTGAGCCTAAACTTTTCATGTTTCAACGTTTCATTTTCACTGCAAAAAATATCCATCTCTTAAGAAGTAATTACGTGGAGCAACCAACTAAATATATAATATAACAATGTGTGCTAATATAGGAAGATGTATTTCACGTGCACAACAAATTTCCAAAGTTTCACCCGGTCTGTTTCTAGATTAAAAAAATATATTGAATAAATGCAGATCAATTAAATATAAAAACGTTATTTGCAAACAGCTTTCCATTAGCGAAATGCATGTGCTTTGTCGAAGACTTTTGGAAGTCCTTTCATTGAGGAAAGACGTAGGACTCAAATCAAGGATGTTTTTTTTGCAGTGTATGGTGCAGCTGGAAAGGCAACTACTCCGCTGTTATTACCGCATATTCACACAGAGCTGGAGGTGTTGGGGGTTGTTTCAGTTCAGGGCAGATGGGATCATGCAGATGAAGGGAATTATAAACGTGTAAACTTACTGTGCATTGCTGCAAACGGATCGTGCTTACAGTGAATCTCCATCATTAACGTGGAGGGCTGCAGGGCCCCGGTACAGTATGAGGGGTCTTAAAAATGCCACCGGACACTCCGCTTCAGTCGGCCACTTTACTGACACACCGTGACTTCCAATTAATGGAATGGGGTAGGCCTACTAGTTCCCTTCAAAGAGAGGGTTGTTTTTCTTAATTAATAAAAAAAAAAAATGGATTGGGTTGGCAATGTGAAACAGGTTGTACTTTGACTCGAACTTATAAAAAAGATGTACAAAATATAGAAAGATTTTAAGGTGGAAGGGAGGGGGAAAATGGCGTCAAAAATATGAATCAGAGCCAGGCTCCCTCCTCATGGAGACGGGACACCACTCCGGGTCTGTTCTGGCGTCTCCAAGACCAGAGGAGGGAAACGACAGCAGCAGTGCTCATTCCCTCAGCTGCTCGTCTACACAGAGTCGCCTCAGTCCAAGGAAAACAGATTCAAACTTTTGCACACAAAAAATAGGGAGAGCGAACAAACTAGCCTCCCTCCCTTTCTCCCCTTTTTCGGTCCGCTGGCCGTGACCTCTGAACTGCGACTTAGCCGATGGGGGGCTCAACTTTCTCCTTTCAGTCTATTAAAATATTTAAAAAAATAAAAATAAATAAATAAATAAAACCCAGTTTAAACAAAATAGGTTCTTTACAGATCCACGGTTATATTTCTTCCAGGTTATTTGTTGCACATGTTCTTCTTGTCAGAAATCGTCCTCGTCAATTGCTTTCGCACTTGGTAATCTCCAGTCAATAAAGCGAGCGAGAGCGGATGAGTGCTCACATCTTGAAGTCTCATATCCACCGTGCCAAGGAAAAGAAAGAAAATACAGAAAATTACGCAGCAGGAAGAAAAAAAAACTCTCTGGTTTGAGTAAAAGCTGATGAGGCTGACGTAAGAGTTGTGCTCTTCTAAGTATGAACGAAAGGCAGCTCTTTGTCACTCTACTATCTCTTCTCCCCTCTGTGTTGACCAGGACTCGCTGCACAAACGTAGCTGTTGGACTCCCGGTTTATGTGTGAGTTTGGAAACGCATTTTTTCGCTTGGGAAAAGAAAACAGTCCTGTCCAAATTCAAAGGGTAGTTTTCTCCGTGCTCACGCCAGAAGACCCCAAAGATTGTGGTGTAAATATCTACATAAACAGGCTTCTTTAACTACACAGAGAGAAGCTGCCTGCGCCCAGCGTCCACGGTGGCGCACGCCGCGTTTCAGGACCTGCTCTCGTGCGGACAGCGCCCGCGCTCCCAACCCCCTGGAACCCTAACCTACACGCGCCGGCCAGCTGCCCGTCACTCATAGCGGATCCAGCCAATCACGGCGCGAGCGTTGCCGCCACGTCACCGCCAACCCCAGGTGGAATCGGGCGGGGGAGCGCACTGATTGGCTGCTGCGAATCCCGTGGGCCAATGACGCCCCGCATGTATTGTCCGTCCACCAATGGCGAGGCTCAGTGAAGCGACGCAAGGCTCGGGGAGTAAATGATCATATGTTTAATTTCAATTAACGAAGTAAAAAACGTCATGCCTTTATACCCATTTGCGCTCAATTTATTCATGTCAATATTAAATGGTTAATTAATTGAGTATTACTAAAAATGAGGCTTAGTTGCAGCAAGGCTTTATAAATGAGGGAATGCTCCGAAACTCAAACTGTAATTGTTTATAGGCCTATTGTAAGGATATAGGGGAAAACAAGGGGGGAGAGAATAGCAGAAAAGCCGTTTTTTTTAAAGGTCCACAGTATTTCAGGGAAGCACATGAAAGTTCAGATTTCACTCAAAACCCTTCAGCTTTCTGTTCCATTAACCGTCTTTGTAGGCCTAAAGGAGTAAGAGCTGTCAAGTGCTATGAAAACAATCGCTTCTGCATAATTTCCTTCCTTCAACACAATGTTATAATTTTTTAGCTTGGGGAGAATTGAGAAATAACATATGAAACATGCATTCCCACTCATTACCTAATTGATTGCGGATCCAAACGGATGTCGTTTTTTAATGAAATGCAATTGGCGAGCTCCGCATTTACACTCCAAACTGAGAGAGACAGACAGAGAGAGAGAGAGAGAAAGAGAGAGAGAGAGAGAGAGAGAGAGAGAGAGAGAGAGAGAGATTCATTACATGTTCGTCCCACCTGATTTGAGAAGGCATATCTAAGCCTCTCCCCTGTAATATTAAACACACAAATAGCCTAAAGCATGAGCCAAATTAAAAAGTGTTATTTCCCTGTTTCTAGACATTTAATCATTTCAGTTCCTCGGTGTTTATTGCATGCATGAACCTTAGATTAGACATATTTAGAGCTACACTGGAGAGAAATACAACAATATCAATAAAGACAATGCAATACTAGTTAGGAAGCTGATCATTAGATAAAGCGACTCACTAATGAAAAAAACCAACAAGTCCCTTATTTCCCTTATTCTTATAGTTTTCAGGTGTATCCTCTAAAGACTGACATGCTTGATGTACTTCAAGGCAATGCATCTGATACAGAAAAGGTCAATTTATGATATTATTGATCATTTCAGATTTTTTATTTGTAGATTCCTTGCTTTGAATGGTGGTTTCTAGCCTTTTTTCATAATTAACCCCCCCGCCCCTCCCAAGACTAGTAAACTGGAGTGCGCTCACACACTCAGACACATTTATTCTTTCTTTAAGTCATTGGTTTCTGTTTAAAATGTCAGGTAGGCTAAGTGGGAGGGTTTTCTCTATGGCTTGCTCTCTCTCGGAGGCTTCTTTAGTGGAGCTGTATACAGGAAGAACCACAAGGGGGCGTATAACCTTGAGCTATGTTCCCGTACATGGCCCTTACGCACGGGCGCATGCACAGATATACACGCGCGAACACAATACAGGAACTTTACAATCAATACACTTGAACTTAAAAAGTCTTCAAAGCAGTCGAATGGGGCCCTAAACTGGTCCAAAATGTAAAGCATACATGGAAGCATATTAATACATAATATGGAATCACTGTGTTTGTGGTTTCATTGTGAGCATTTAAATAAACCACTTTATTTCTCTCACCCAGATGTTCAACCCTAAATATGGTTTCAAAAATCGTCCCTGCTTTGTAATCCACTGACTGTAAAGTAAAGTACACACTTAATCCTCATTCATATTACACATCTCTTTCCTGAGTGTTCATGAATTGGGGCCTCATACAAATCTGACAAATCTTGTTTGTTTGTTTTCAATCAAAAAACGACAAAACATAAATAGACCAGAATACAGTTACAAAACTGAAACTTAGATATTTAGATCATGGACCAAATACCATGGGGCCACGCAGCATTTAGGCCACAAATCAATGAAAGGAGAAAAAGCAGGCGAATACAGACAATGACTAGAACACGCACTGCGAGAAAAGCCTCTGCAAAGTGGGAAATCTGTTGGCCAACTTCGTTTTTTATAAATGCATGTTATAAAATACAGCTTCTTACATTTACAATTCCTGTGTTTTTGTATTTCTTTTCTTTTCCAGGTAAATGACTAATCTTGTTTTTGTTGCTGCATTGACAGAATATTGGGCTCTAGAGGTCTCCAGACAGGGACACAAAAGCATAACGATATCATATTTTGAGTATTTTAATTTCTATTGTTTCATTGTGCTCCTTCCCCCTCTGCAATAAGTCTGTTTTTATTTACTGCGATGTAGACACAAGCGTTTTTTCTCCCCACAGAAGAAAACTGTCACCCCTGTCTCTTCGATTTGCAAATTAAATACATAAGCAATTAAAACATCCAAACACAATCAATCATGTATACAAATTGTTGTTGCTTTAGGGTTGGAAATTTAGAGAAAACTTCCATCAGGGTAGGACGACTTTAATCCGGGGGTCCAAAATCATTACCATATTTCATTACCTCTCCGGTGTTGGAAATGGGAGGATGGGGAGGAGACGGGGGTGGGGGTGTATACTTTTTTAAGCATTAGTAAGAATGTGGTTGAGTTGTGATAATCATTTGGAGGCAAATTGGAGGCAATGTTGTTGTTTAAGTATTCCCTCCCTCTTTCTTTCCTTTCCTTTCCTTCCCGTCCCTCCATCCACCATGAAAGCTTCGGCTGTTTTGCTTTTTGCGCCCGAGCCTCAAAACGAAAAAGCAATGAAAAATTAATAGCGCATGTTAACTCCACCAGCTCGTTTATTACACGCCCGCTGACTGTAAACATAATGAGAAAGTTCCCGTATCTCTTTTTAAGTTTTCATTTGCTTATAAAATATAAAAGTCATCATTAATAAATAAAATATATGGACTGGAGAGAGTGAACCGTGTTGGACTTTCTGAGGTGGAACTCGACTGCGTACCGAGCAGGTAAATCACACTCACTGCTTCTCCCACTCACCCACAGGCCTGATCAAATGGACCTATTTGTAATAATTTGGCTCGATGATAATGCAAGTTAAGACCAGTCTGTCAGCTGTCAGGTGGAGTACAAGGCCCCGCTGCCCATAATATCAGACCTTCTCCTGTGTTTTGATGGGGCACTTGAGGTCAAAACGAAAGTAGGCTATGCCATGTGAGGTCATCTCTCTCTCTTTCTCCCCTCCCTCCTCTCTTGCTCTCCTCAGTCCTCCATCTCTCTCTATCACAGCTTTTCTTGGTTTCCGCAACATCACAAAGCTCATTTGGCCTGTACTTTGACTGTGAAATGTCAGTTTAGTACCTGTTTTGGCAACGACTTTAAGGTGGAGAATCAAATATTGTATATGAAAAAAGATATAATGTATGAAGCCTTAATAGCCAGGAGGTCAGGGTTTATACAGTTTGGTCATTAGCTGCAGGGACGCATAAATAAAAATGGTTGGCTGAAGGTGACACTGGCCTATATGTGTACCAAAGCTGACCATGGGGAAACCATGGGGTTTTATTGTTGTAATATATATATATATATATATATATATATATATATATATATATATATATATATATATATATGACATATATTAAAATCATAATATATCAAATAGGCTATATAAGACCAGAACAGATAAGTGACCTATACGTCTATTTTTTCCTCATAGGCCTAAGTAAAATATTAACTTCAGCCACTGGCCCACTTAAAATGTTCGTTCATATAATAAACTGCATTCTCAATTATGTTTCGAGGGAAAGTATTTTCTCCAGGATTACACGTCACTCGCACCAGTGACAGGCGCACGTTGTGAAACGATCGCAGTTTTAACGTTGTGAATTGAACCCAAACTTGGTCGTCAGACAGGGACTGAAATGGCGGACCCGCTTATTGGAAAGAGACGGCCTACGCACTTTTACGCACGGCCAACCTACAGGGCGGGAAGAGAGGAAGTCTCATTAAATCCACGTTCATTCTCACAGATTCTCCTTTGTATCCCGAGCACGTTTCTTAAAGTGAGAGGAAATGGAGAGGCTGTAGGTATAGGCCTGGCCTGAGCCCTAGAGACTTTACACACCAACAGGGGAGGGCCTCCTTTAAACTCTGATTTCCTCAGTGGTTAAAAGGTTATTATCCAATTGCAACAAATCCCATTGCTTTCAGCGTTTACCAGGGGTAAGGCCCACTCCACAAAAGACTGCAAAGGGGGCATTATTTGTCTTACAGACCATAGGCATTATTTGATGACAAATTTCCATAGAAGGCCGGACATGAGCTAATTTATTTATATTATGAGAAAACGTGTCTAAACCGGAATATAGGCCTACTTTCTTATTGTGAAAAATAAAATAAAAAAACCCCACAAAATGCAGTCTGCACATGTACGTAAACTATATAACCATCTACTATCTATGCATTACAATATTGTAACAGGCAACAAGGAGCATCACTAAAGCAGATTTTAGGTTGGTTTTTTTTGTTGAGGAAAGGCTTTTCACGAAGCAGTGAGCACATTGCCCTTTCAGAAAGTATCACCTGCCCACCGTTTCTTAATGACAAACGACGTTTTATCAATGCAGACACAGCGGCCAGCAATATGAAATGATGTGATAACCATTGGGTGCCATAACAAGGTCGATGGCCTGATCCATTGCTGTACCAGACCCCGCTGTTTTATGAATAGGTCTATACCAGATGAACCTGTTGAATGAAGTAAGTAATGGAGACACGCAGGAAAGAGCCAGACTCCTTTAGAGAGTTATTATTGACTGAACCGGAATGCAACTTCAACTTTTGGTCCACAAAAACACGAACAAGAAACTACGAGCTTTCAATCCGTTTCATCTCAAATGGTCACAGTCCTCATAGCATACATTTATATAAATAATTAAAAAAAGATGATTGACCTACATTTTATGGCCAATCTGTTTTTTATTATAAGGATCAATCAAGGTATCAATGCCCCTCTCAGGTGCCAACACGCCAACCCAAACCGACAAGTTCAGTGCCAAACAGTTTGAGTAAAAATCAACAAAAAATGATTAAATTATGACATCAAAAACCATATTTTAAACTAGCAAATATAATATAAATCCTAAACTGCAAAAGTCTCCAGACACAATTTTCGTTGGAACCGTTTTAAAGACAGCAAAAGGTTCTCCAGTAACAGTAGCTAATCATTCTCAACTTTCATCACTGGCCTACAAAAGTGATACAGTCACCAACGTCAGATCATTTTGATTAGGCAACTATAGGCTACTTTAAAAAGAGTTAAGGTTGCAGCTTTTTCTATTTTTCGCCAAAAAGGTCTCAGAATACTTTACCATAGGCTACTTCTAATAACTCAGGACACCATACAAAAGTTTCAAAAAGAATCTTTTCTAATAATTTACATTTCAACAACAAACTTCCACAACTTAACTAACTTACTTAAAAGTTTAACAATAAAATAACAGCAACCATGAAATCACTTGTTAAAAAGATAAGTTCAACTCTTCATAGAAGTTAAATTAAGCTCGAGAGAGAGCCAGTGCGACCCTACCTGCTCTCCCCAGCCGCAGTGCAGGACTCTTGGGACCCTGGTCCATGTTGCCCGGTTAGAACAGGGGGAGGCGATGAAAGGAGGAAAAAAAGGAAAAGAACAAAAACTTTTTTCCAGTGTCCCCCTCTCCCTTTCTCTCTCCCTCTCTCTTACCCCCCTTTCCCTCGCTCTCTGGCACTGTTTTCTTTTTTTCCTCTACAGTACTTTTGGGGCGAGTTGTAGGTTGAAATAATTCGACCCTTCCGCTCCCTATTGCATTCCCTGCAAGTGCTCAGTCAGCTGCAACTAAACGCTTTAGGTGGAAAAAAGGCTTCGGGGGGAAGCGTGAAATGATCACGCCGAGTAAAAGAGCCGCTCTCTCAATGTGCACCCATGTCCTGTCCTTTTCCGGCACAAGCTTGCACACACACAAACACGTTCACGTGCACGTACTGATACACGCGCACCCGCACGGCCAAGCATACATACACACAACATACAACCTCCAACCTTCCCTGCAGGGCCGCGCCCCCCTCACTCGCATCTGTTACCAAGTTCCACTTTACTAAACTTTCCCGCCCCCGCGCCACTCTCCCTCTCTCTGTCTTTCTCTTACTCTTCCTCTCCCCCTCTTTTATGTTAGATTCATTTCCTCTGGGACACAAGATAACTATGTAGGCAGCTAACATGAAATGGTGTGCGTAATGCCCGTGCAGGGTCTCTTCTGATTTGATTAGCTAAAGAACAACAGAAAGTTGCTTCTTAAGTGTATTTATGTCCAGTGACCTTTCAGCAACTTCCAAAAGAGCGTTTATGAGAGTTCCTCCAAACTTCTCTCCTCCTCTGTCAGTATACACGTGTTACGCACGGTGCTCTTTACGCAGTACGCACGGACTGAAAGACTGGAGCCAGTGCAACACTTTCAACTTCACCGCCCTGCTGTTGGATAGTGCAGTCTTCTCCCCCTGCATGTGCTGTGTGCAAAGTGTGTCTTACAAAACGGATAGTTCCGGTACTCAGCTCCGATTGTTCGCACACACACACACACACCCATACACACATACGCACGCACGCACACACACACACACACACACACACACACACACACACACACACACACACACACCTGTGAACGCATAACATTTCATTTAAATATTAATTTGCCAACTGAAAATTTCCACTCATACTGATACTCACCATTTTGTTTGGTTCTCATAGAGAACAATGGCATTCAAGATTTCCTGAACATGTGTGCTCTCTTTGGCTCTTCCGTTTGTTAAAAGCAAATATCTGAAGACAGAATTTACCAGTCAGTTTAGACCAACTGAAAGGGTTTTACTCCACTTAGGTATAGACTGACTGCACCTGTGTGGGTTTTATCATCAGCCTGAGCAAGACAGATTAAGCCCCTCTTTCATGTCCCTCTTCACACCTTCGTTTACCAAATGCACACGCTCACACACATACATAAAATAAAATACATTTAAAAAAATATATATTTTTTCCCTAAAGAAAGGTGACAAAAAAACTTGAGTGCTATTATGTGAATATTTGCACATCCCAGTTTTACACAAAGCTTATAGTATAGTATAGCGGAAGTTCGGGGTGAAATTCTAATAGTTAAGCATGACTGCGTCCACTTACATTTCAACTAACCCATGGGCTCGAGCTGGAAGTGAGAGGTCTTTTTGTCACATAGCCTTAATACACCAAAAAATAGATTTGTTTTTTTCTGTTGTGATGCAACAGATTTAGCGCCACAAGATGTTAACACTTGGTGAAAATATGTGAGAATGACGAGACGAAATAAATCAAAAGTCCTGCCGATGGAAAACGGAAAGAATGGGTGTGGAGATGAAGGCACTGTCCTTCACCTCGATCTGTCATCTCTCTGTCACTGAAACACCAAGAAGGAAGAACATGAACTACAATATATCACTACAAAATCCTACCAGGCCTCACCAAAAAACTGGGAGAGAGGGACATTAAGATGTAAAACTGATTTTTTTTTTTTAACAGTTGCTGTGTCTCTTGACTCGGTATAAACCTATCCTTTCTTCCGTTTCGTTTCTGTCCTCCAGACAGCTGCGGGTCTCAGGGTTCACGCGCAGCCCCGAGACAATTGAGTGCGGAACAAAGCGCGAGACAGCGACCCATTTTGCTCTGCTTGTCGCCTCGCGCTGCGACACTACGACCCTGACCTCCGGCTCGCGCCCACAACATCAAAACAGAAATACTGATGTTTGCATGTGATGGCGGGGGAAAAAAGGAGGTCCAACTTTGACCTTCATGCGGATAAACAGCCACAGATAAATCCATTATGCGGTGTTGTCAGGAAAAGAATGTGTGCTTCAACTTACAGTAGGTGACGATGTAGGGAATTTAAAAGTCAAACTAATATAACAGTAATGCTGTGAAGTGGGTAAAATGTCAAATAGAAACGTTAATGGCGTGAGTCCTTTACAATCTACTTTCTAAAATCAAAATAAACAGCCATAGCCTACTAGCTTGTTGTCACTTATTAGATTGCTGAGATGTTTTGATATAGTGCTGTTTTCAGAGTTCTACATGTATAGACCTTAGAGTTATTTAGAGCTAACTCTCTGCTCTCTTTCCTACAGGGGGAAAAATCTTAAATCCTCGGCAGACCTGCCTCATCCTTATCTTTTTTACAGGCCCAAAAGTTGAATCTGTATGCATGGCCATGGCAGCGGATTATTCAGTGCATTTCCTAAACACGCGAGCTGTACAATTATCTGCTATTGAGCTATTTCTGCAAGTTTTAATTTTAGTTATTTTTGCCAAGCTTAATGAGGTACAGGAAGAGGAAGACGACATTAATAAATTAATATTTCAGACTGACACAATTTGAGGGAAATAGGATTAATAAAGCATATTTTGATTGAGCTTTACCATTTTTAAGTGGTGTAAATGTGAATACTGGACACAGTTTAAAAAAATAAAAAAGTAAATAAACAACACGAAATCTAGAAATATAACACAGCCATGCTTTTAATAAAAAAAAAATCATATTATTTCTCATGGACAGTGTAATATTATCGTCGTTATTGTTATTTGAAAAAGACACAATATCATTCATCATTTCACATTTATATTTTAAAAGTATTCAAGAAAACATCAATTTAAACATTTCTTGCCCATATTGAGAGATAATAGGCCGAATATTATTTGGACTGTATCAAATACTCAACCCCTATGTCCTGACATAATTCTAATATCTACTTATATCCGTTTTTATTATTTTATACCTTAAATAGTTTTTTTCTAACCTCCTTTTATTTGTCTCCTTCAGCCTCAGGGAGGGGTCGCTCCACATTTGGTTTGCCTATACAGGACCTCCTAAAAGAATTCGCCATAGTTTAGATATTAATCGTCACTTGTTTGTTTTTCACCCCCGTGCTAATTAATGTAATTAATATGAGGGGGGAGTAGTTGGATCGGTGACCCGCGCTCTGACCGAGCGGAACCGGAAAAAATCGCATTAAAGGGCGAGAAAGAAGAACTAAAGGGACGATTAGAACAATAAGTAAACACGTAAACACAGGAGGAGAGGCTCAGGGTCTCTCTGGTGCTTTTTGGCTTTCATTACACTGTTTACTTTTAGACTGAACTGAAAGACCTGAGTTCATTGTGTTGAATAGAAACAATGATTTCCGTGTGTTAATGAAGAAATACATCTGCATGACCGGTCTGTCTGTTTTTTGTTTTTTGAAGCTCATAAACAGTCGTGGAAGAAATAGTCGTAAACTTTACTTAAGCAAAAGTAGCAGTAGCACAATGTAATATATTCCATTATTTCCATTACAAGTAAAAGACCTGCCCTCAAAATCCTATAAGTTTAATCAGCACTTTATTAGAAATAAATGCACTTATAGCCTATGTAGAACGGCCCCTTTCATTATGTTGTGTTATCAGTATACTGTATGTGTTATTATAAACAATATGTTATTGGATTATTACTGCTGCATTAACATAAGCAGCATGCATGTTGCTTCAAAGTGGACATACTATTATACCTAATGCTGTTGGGTTTAATCTAATCGTTTTTTATAAACTCATCATATGTTTTGTAGGCAACCCATTTTTAATAAGCAAAGGGGTTATCTGTAAGATAAATATAGCCTAAAAAGTTCAATATTTACTTTTAAATTGTAGCGTAGCAGACATTTTAATACTTTAAATAAAAGTACCTCAAAATTGTAGCCTGCTTAAGTATAGTAAGTAATCTGTACTTCAACACTGTTCATGAACCTATTTAAACAACTGATTACTGGTTGTAAATTTTCTATTCTTATTTCTTAGCAAATGTTAATTATACAAGTTTACTTCAAAGCCACAGCATAGTTATATATTTGGTAGCACCTTAACCAAAAAAAACTGGTTTTGGAACAAAGAATGTATCTTTATTTATTATAACTGTTATGATTCAAGGTCCAACTCAATGTTTTAATGTTCCTCACTCTTATACTTGAAGCAATCCATGCGAGGCTTAAACAATACTCCTAAGGGGATGTTATAATATTACTTTTTATCCAACTTTGTCTCACACTTTGTCTCAGACATCCATTAAAACACCTTGATAACAACTTGTCTCTGGTGCTCATGTGTTTGCGATCACTTTCCCCGAAACACAGAGCCACAGTGCTGATTGAGCTTACCTCTATATCCCTGGGATTTAATTCAGAGTGGCACTTCACTGTGGTGACACTAGGTTCCTTTTTTGCAGCCATAGTGCCTGGGTGTTGCTTTGACTATAGAGGCTAGAAGGGGGCTTAAGGGCTGCAGGGCGGATTGAGAAATGGGACACATTATTTGTCCATGAAACATTATGTGACACAACATGACACCAGGCCATTTGTATGTAAAGGTAAACATTTCAGCGTGACGATTCGACAAGAGAGGACAAGGCTCCTGTCAATGTGTTTTATACTCACAGCTGAGAAAGAGGTGTTGTGGCAACGTGTGGCGATGTGCAGTGTGTATGTGGGACTTTTTTGTGTGTGTGTGTGTGTGTGTGTGTGTGTGTGTGCGTGTGTGTGTGTGTGAGTGCATAGAGCTTCTGTTAACAAATGTAATCCCCATAGACACAAGTCACTTGGTCCGGTCTGAAAAGGTGTTGTCAGGCTTGTTCTTGTTCTAGTCTTTTCCTGCTGAAAGCACTGACAGACTGTTGATCACAGAGGTTCACAAGTGTTTCTTGGAGTCTTGGAGTGTGTGTGTGTGTGTGTGTGTGTGTGTGTGTGTGTGTGTGTGTGTGTGTGTGTGTGTGTGTGTGTGTGTGTGTGTGTGTATGTGTGCGCTGTCAGCCAACAACAGGAGATTTTAAGTCTAAAATCTACTGACCAAATACAAATGGACCCCAAAGTACATTAACCCTGGGGCATCCTGGTTTCCTAGGGCTCTAAAATGATGATTTCCAACTGTTTTGGCATGTGATCCCTTAAAATGAGGCACCTGTGGCCCCTCATCACAGGTGGACACGGCCTCAATGTCGACACGAGTTGAAAGCAGTTCAAGCAAAGAGTGATTTTTCCTCTCAAAGTGCTTAATTTGAAGTAGCCTAGGGTTGGGCAATATGATGATAAATACCATCTGACAATATAAACATTCCAACTGTCAAGCTATTGTGGGCAGTTTTGCAAATCAATAGACAGGACTATTTAATACATAATGATAACATTGGATTTTTATATTATTTTTGCATCAATGTGATGAAGTACTTTGATTTGTCAGGTGTTTTTGGATTAGACACATCTGATTAATTCATCCAAAAACTGTTTCTTAATGGATTTCATCCAAAGATGTAGTTGCAAATATCCAGTAAGTCACATTAACTAGTGACCCCTCAGATTTTTCTTAGGACCCTTTCTGCGGTTCTGACCCCCAGGCTGGGAACCATTGGTCTAAGACACTGACTGTGCATTTGTAATGTAATTTCCTGTCAGCTCTGTAAATTATACTATCTAACATTGTAAAAAATAAATAAATAAAAAAAACAGCAGCATGTGAATATGCTTTCCCATTCTTCTATGTTAAGTCAGCATCAAAACTAGTGGTGTAAAAGATGGTGTCAATTCTAGGGCCCAAGCAATGTTACCTATGGCATGTCTATAGAAAAAAAAATCTATATTTGAAGAAAAAGAAAAGAAGAAATATTCTGTTACATGGCACAGAATTTTAGGCAACACCCCTGTGACAAGTCCTCATCCCCCTCCGGCTGTGTTTTGTCATTTGTTTCTTCCTGCATGAGCTTTGCCACTGATTAGTACATGCTCTACTTAGCATATTAACTCCAGAATCAACTGAATCTCTCTAATACACCATGCAGTTTCTTATCCTGCAAAGCTATTTGATGCTGTAATATCTGTGAATTAATGAAAATATAACACCAATGTGATTGAAAAAAATCAAACTTCCACGTCAGTGATTCAACAGAGTCTGTGTGCTGCAGTGAAAGAAAAACACTATTTGCGGGGCTTTAGGTTTACAAATGCTGTACATCCGGTTTATGTGAATGACTCCAGCACAGAGGGCCCCATATGGTGATGCATGGGAGCCATTTTTGTTCAGAAGCGCTGATCCAGGGCGAGGCATTTTTTTTTAGAGGGAATTCCTCCTGCCTGGCTGCTTTGATACAGGCTGGCTGGTTGTATTTACATAGATACAGTAACAAGGAAGCCTGCACCAACAGCAGAAGAGGAAGCAGATTTTTATTTTTTCAACAGAACTCGTGTTACAGAACTGAAACAAGCTAATGCAACCAGTTACAGTTGGAGTCTGCATCTGAGCAGATGCTAGACGCGCCTTCCAGTCAGCTTACAAATTATTTCTAGGGCTTGCAACTATTTTTTTTATTTTAGATAAATCAACTGACTATTTTCGCGATTATTGGTTGTTTGATCTATAGAGTGTCAGCAAATAAAAAATGTCTTGTTTGGTCTCACCAACAATCCGTAAGTCCAAAATATTTAGTTTCCTGTCATAGAAAAGAAAATATTCACATTTGAGAAGATGAAACCAGTTAAACCAATTGAAATAGTGGCCGGTTAATGATAATAGATGAATCGACTAATTGTTTCAACTGTACTAAGAAAAACTTGTTTTGTCATTGTCAAGATGCTTCTAGGTCAAGATTTACCAAAGCAAACAATGTGTTGTTCTGCATTTTAGTACAGTTTCTGTAAAATCCTGTTATGAGTGTTTCGTCAAACGGACTAGCCTAAATCCAAGCAATAGTGGTGTTGAGAACACATTTGGTGCATTCTTGTCTTCTGAGAAATACATTTGTACACAAATGACCATCAGTTGCAGAATATTGCAAATACACCAGAGCAGCTGACGAGAATCCTGTTTTGATAAACCACTCCATCAAAAGTGTTGGCTGCAGCGTCTGGCGCTAAATGAAAGTAGGAGCCACCATGGCACCTACAAACACCGTCAAATGAGAGCAATGACATGCTTCTTTTAACTCCTTCTCCTCAATAAAGATCATTCATCAGGCAGAACCCTCCCTCTGGAATGTGTGATTGGAAATCGGCGGACTTTAAATCCCTGTCCAGGACACTCCATCCATCTTCAACACGCCAGTGGTCTGGACGCTCAGAGATGAACCGCTGAACCAGATGCCTCCATTCAGCCGGTCTCCTCTACCTTTTTTAAAATAATAATAGTAAATACCATCAAATGCATGGAACCCAAAATCAGGCAGCCACATCACAATTTCACTGAGGCAGTGAGGCATCCCGAACCTGCATCCAATTTAGAGAGATATGTGGAGCAGAGGAGGCAGAGGGCCCCATATGCACTTCCCAAAAACAAAACAGATGCAGTATATTAAGTGTGTGTATGCATGTGTATGCGTGTGTATGCGCGTGTGTGTGTCAGATGTATGCGCTAAGAGAGGTGATAGTGTTGAGACATGAGGTGCAGCCTAACCTTTGAAAGGAAACAATCCAACTCTGTGATGGCCTTTCCTGTGTTGACACGCATGGAGAAACTCTGGAAACAGATGGCATTCACCCTCTGATTCCCTATCATAACGCCATTCACTCACTATTATTATGATGGCGATGCCTATAGTGGATAAACAGAGTTCACAATTATTCTCGTGATATGGAAGGGAAGAAAAGATGGATGTTAATGTTACACAGTCTTCGTGAGAGTATTATTATAATTTTGCTGTATTTTACGTGTTATAAATATGACTGATGGCGATAGCCAGTCTGTTGAATTACATTTACATATAGATTTACATTCCCATCAACATGTAATAATAGCACAGGCCTGAAGGTCCATACTAGTCACTCATACATGCATGCACACAACCAGTATGCACATACACATACTCTAACATTTCATAGCTAATATTTGTGCCTTATTGAGGAAGGTGAATACGGCCAACATCCATCAGACTGACAATAGTCTATAGTGAAAAACAGTGTAGGTCCCAGCTGGGTCTTTTGTCTGCAAAAAGAGATATGATGTCTTTGAAGTAAAGCAGCCCGATTTACAATTGCACATCAACTTGAATAATTATATTTTATAATCACAGTACAAGTTTCTAAATAATGTAGTCTCAGATTATTCTCTTAGCGCATATAATAAGCACAAACATAACATGATAGTATTTTGCAGTAGATTCAGTAGTTCAACCAGCACTGCTAGTCGCAAGTGTTTTGGGCATTTTATTAGATGGTGGCAGTATAAAGAGCTGAAGGGAAATGTGTCAAGAAAACACGGGCTGGACTTGAACTAGGGCTGTCATGACCACATGCAGCATCCCCAACCCCTTGGCCACCAGGACACACCAGATCTGTTATTTTAAAGTTCAGCTCTATCAGGAATTCTTTTTGTTTTGTTAGACCTAAACCAGTAGTTTTATATGCTGATTTATAACAGGTGAGGCTAGAGATTAAAAGAAAGAAAAGTAGCCAACGGGTCGCCGGCGACTCATTTCTACAGTTTGGTGCTGTTACACATTAAGCCTGGAAATACAAATGTTTAAAAGTTTTGTAAATATGGACATGCTACATATCATTAGATTGGTTAGTTTCTCCACAATTCAATTGTTCAGTTCATTTTATGGAACTCATGAGTACCAAAGCATGATTCATTCAGATTTACTAGATAATAATAGACAAAAGAGGCTAGAAAACATGACAATTCCTGACCTGTGAGCTGGTCATAAAACTGAATATCTAGGTCCATTCCTTGCTTATTTATATTCCATTAGTCTGTCAGTGTCCATCCATCAAAAGAATCAAAAAAATGAATCCAAGTTATGAATTTTGTCATGTGGAATCCATTGCTAACTGTCTGCTGTTTGTCAAACAGAAACTGAACCGAATATATTCTGAGTAGACTAGCTAGCTAGTTATTTTCTTCCTGCACCGTGTTGTTGCTTGTTTTCCTTAGGTTGCTACCTATAAAATGAAAGTGTCCCCACCGCTTCTGTTTAGTTTTGCCCATTGTGGAGTGGAAGGCCAATGGGCTCCGCCATTTCTCTGCACAGGCGTATGGTAGAACAAGGTGTCTTGGCTAACAATGGATGTATTAAGGTCCCATGACATGGTGCTCTTTGGATGCTTTTATATAGACCTTAGTGGTCCCCTAATACTGTATCTGAAGTCTCTTTCCCGAAATTCAGCCTTGGTGCAGAATTACAGCCACTAGAGCCAGTCCCACAATGATCTTTCCTTAGTTAATATGTGCCATTTCTGTGTCTTTAGCTATTGAGGAGGAGAGAGAGGGGGGGGGGCGTGGCCTTGACCAACTGCCACTTTGCTCGTTTGAAAGCCATGATGTCTCTCTCTCTCTCATGGGTGGGCCAAATTCTCTGGGCGAGCAAACCAGAGAAAGGGGAGGTAACCTTGCTCCTGATGACCTCAGATTCCAGATTGGCCCATCTGAGCTTTCATTTTCTCAAAAGCAGAGCAGGATACCCAGGGCTCGGTTTACACCTATCGCCATTTCTAGCCACTGGGGGACCATAGGCAGGCTGGGGGAACGCATATTAATGTTAAAAAACCTCATTAAGTCAAATTGTCATGCCATGGGACCTTTAAGAGAACTAAAAACACGTCAATCATGACGATTGTAGCCGATCAAATTCCCTTTTCATACAAGTAACACCCCAGAGCCAGCTGTCACATGCATGTGTTTTGTGAGAAAGAAAAAAACATCAACAACGTTTGAATTCATGTAAAAGGTACGGTCATCTAAATGGGAGTATTTTTCTTTTCTGCCAGTGTCACAGAAGTGAGTAAAATCAATTGGCACAACAAAACTTTCTGAAAGAAATTCTGGTGTCTGGTCAAAATGATCTGTGCTGGGATGAGGTTTGTGGATTTTAGGGGATCAAGCTTTGGTGCTTGGATTTCAAAAAACTCTTGGAAATACAAAACTCACTCCAGTCCAGCTATTTCTACTGTAATTATTGACGCTTTGTGGTTGCTACAATCGGTCATAGTCCCTATCACAGCAGGACGGAGTGAAACGTTACGGTCGGCCAACCGATTTTCCTCTGACAAACCCGGAAGTTTTTTGTCTGTCTCCCCTCTGGCTGGAAGCAGGCAGGCGAGCAGCTCCTGTGACAGTAACCTCTCCATTTTTTTGGATAAAGGTGAGCTCATGCTTAATGGCATTACATATGAAACCTTTACAGCGATGGCGTTGAGTAGGGAGACTTTATTTCCATGTACATGTTTTCTTTCATGCGTGTCTGTGACTGAAGTGCTTCCTTGTTTACATCCGACCGGCTGCTCTGCTGCTTATAAACACGTGGAGAGACAGGAGGGACACATGCTAACTGTCGACATGTGGAAGTAACGAGAAGCAGCCACTTATGAGCCGCAGTGTTCCGTGGCCCCTGTGTTGTAGTGGCCAGTTAAACGTTAGCTAGTCGTTAGTCAACAACAGTAGCTTCCTAAAGAGCTGACTTCTGCCTCAGTCCACCTGCTAGCTCGTTAGCATTTAGCTAGCAAGTGCTACCACAAGGAAAACTCCAGTTAGAGTG
Organism: Perca flavescens; assembly: GCF_004354835.1. NCBI lineage: Eukaryota > Metazoa > Chordata > Actinopteri > Perciformes > Percidae > Perca > Perca flavescens. Next base: position 23,368,248 of record NC_041332.1, read on the forward strand.
CATAGCTAACTACTTACTTATAAAAACTGATGTTTCGGCTTTTTTTTGCTTGTCATTGTAGTGTATTAGTTGTGAGCTTTGTGCTCAGGACCTCATCCGGCCACTCTACACTTCGTGTGTGTTTCCCTGAACGACCAAACACCATGGCAACAAACTCCTTCAAATCAGTGAATTCATCAATCTGTTTCCCCCGTTACCCCTACTAAAATAAGTCATGAATTATAAGTACTGACAACAGTATGCACTTTTAAAAGTACAACTCATGCATATGACCCCTGTTATATTCATATTGGATCAGTATTATTGATGCATCAAGCAGTACTTTAATGTTGTAGTTGGTTGTGCTGCAACTAATTCCTTTTTTTATTAGCTATATTTACTTTTGGGTAGTATAATCTATTACAATGCATCATTGGCTATTTTATAAGATGATCATATGTTTTCTATGTAAAATCTCAATCTACATAACAACTATAGCTGTGAAATAACTGCATTGAAGTAAAAAGTACAAATGCTTCCTCTGAAATATAGTGGAATTGAAGTAGAAAGAGGCATACAATGGAAATACTGAAGTAAAGTACCTCTGAATTGTATTTAACGCTCCTACACACACACACACACACACACACGTGGATGGGCTCGGTGGCCAATAGATTTTTGTTCGATGTTTGGAAATGTAAAAGTCATTAGTACAACATACATTACGTTATCAGACTGCAGACTGTGACAATGCAGTCACAGATTGTTTGTGATCACTCTGATCAATTCATTTTTATTACCCTCGTTGGAATTGTGGCATTATGTATTTTACTGAGTAGAGTGTGAGGTAATTGCATTGAATGGAAGGCTAATGTGACTGTACAATTAGTAGGAAAAGCACAGGTGTTACTAATATTACTAATAATATTAACGGTGGTTCTGACTTATTGTGTCAGTAAGCCGTGACAGTGAGCCAACATGCACAATACCAGGACCCTGAAACCGAGGCAGCTAAACTGAATTCAACCATCATTCATTTTATGATTTAGACCTGAGCTTTTCCTACTGGGCTTGATGATGCCAATCAAATACAGTCCATATACAGTATACCCATACAAATGATTGGGCTGGGGCTTAACATTCCACCAACACAGTCAGTCATTTGTCGGTTTCAGGTCTCCGTGCACTGCTAAAACTTAAAAACTGTCGCTCTCTCTCTCACCGACGGGTAAGACTCTACTTTCTGTCCCTTAATCCCCGGCGGCCAGCTTGTGACCGTGTAGCGTGGCGTTTCTGCGGTGTGTGCGGTCTGGGAGCCAATCATCTCCAGCCATCATGGCACAGACACGCAGGGCTGGACAGAGCAATGGGCCGGTGCCCCTTTTCTGTCGTGTGTGTGTGTGTGTGTGTGTGTGTGTGTGTGTGTGTGTGTGTGTGTGTGTGTGTGTGTGTGTGTGTGTGTGTGTGTGTGTGTGTGTGTGTGTGTGTGTGTGTGTGTGTGTGTGTGTGTGTGTGTGTGTGTGTGTGTGTGTGTGTGTGTGTGTGTGTGTGTGTGTGTGTGTGTGTGTGTGTGAGAGCGTTAGAGCGTTAGAGAGACAGAGATTGGGAAAATTAGCAACACGGTTAAAACATAGTCGTTCAAAGTGGGCCCCAGATTATGTCTTGTTAAAGTGTTTGTTGTTGACACCTAACGGGTGATAAAACTACATCCAAACTGTTTCTTAGCACCAACGCTCTGATAAAATAGTAAAAAAAAAATCTGATTTAGGCAGCTGATCCCGTCTCTCTCTCTCAGCTTTGTTAATAAGCCCCAATGGATTTCAGAACAAGACCTAAGTCTGTGCCCTTCCTGTGATTGACACTGGCCTGTGTTTCCTTATTCCTCAGTGCTGTAGATTGGGTTGTAATTGACATAACCATATTTGCATTAAGGTGAATAGTTTAGAGAGGAAATAAGTAATAAGCAATCCACTTAATAATGTACCAATTGGATATCCTGAATTGGTATTGGTGGATTGGGCATCAGCCAGATGTGACAGATCAATGGTGAATACAACAAAAGAGTGGCTAATAGAAATTTGATAACATTAGACAATACTGCTATTTGAAGGCTGCAACTAATGAAAAATAATCATTAGTTGCAGCCTTGCATGTTTTATTCTTAGGGGAAAGGTTGCCATGACAATAATATTAAGTTGCAAGTAAATTGAAGTAATATTCGAAGTGTAATTTTAATACAATATGACAATATTATGAGTTATTGCACATATATTATTATTTGAATGTGTTACGCGGTTTGCAATTGTGTTGAGTTGTGATACCAGTAATAACTCATATTGGTTTTGTGTGTTTTTATCTCTGCAGTCCGCTTCAGCCTCCGAGCTCACCATCACCATCTCCCCAGGTGTGAGTGTTAGTAAGGTGTGTGCATGTGTGTGTGGATTGAGTGTGTTTTGGGGTGATGTACTGTACCTACCAGGATCGGAAGGAGTTGGAGGATGATCTCTATCAAGAGGATGAAGGGGACTCTGAGGGGTCAGAGGCCAACAGCGAGCTGGAGTTCCACCTCTACAGCCAGCTCCACTACTCTTCTAATGCCGGGGTGTTAGAGGAGCAGGAGGATAGAGGAGGAGAGAAGGCGGAGGGCCAGAACAGCCAGCAGCTTGAGGTGCCTGAGAAGACTGTAGATGTTGACGGAGAACAGGAACAGACTGGAGAAAGTAGGCCTCCGTCACCTGATTTGAGCGAGTTACTGCAGCACCTGAAGAACAAGAAGGGAGAGAAACCTGATAAACAGAAGAAGGGAAAAAGTGACCCTAAAGGTCTGAGGTCGTCGTCATCATTTTTTGAGGAGGTCATTGTGATTGACTCCAGCCCTGATGTCATCTCCATCTCTGATGATGACACTACCGATGATGATAAAGGGGTCTGCGCATTAAAGGGCCGAGGCTTAAACCAGCGGCAGACTTCTACCCCGGCCCAACAGGTAGAGAGCCAAGAGTGAGATGTTGTGCTTGTGTAGATAATGATTGTCTGCTAAGCCCCACTCCCCTTAGTTACTGTTGTTACTGTTGTCAAGCCCTCCATCTATTCACGGCACATATGGAGTTTACATTAATAACAGTGGCAGATGTACCACGCACAATTTTTGAAGCTGTCCCTGATTTTAGACAGTGGTAGACAAAAGCAGCCTCTCATTTCTAGCAACCAGCTGTTGATTTTGCTGTCTTTAACAACGACTTTCACTGTCTGATTTTATCGGATGAAGCTAACATTAGCTCCATGGGCTGGTTGAAAATGCCGTCTCCAGTTGTCTTAAATATGTACTTCACAGCTACATCCATGATATTGTGCTAAAAGACTGAGACTAAAGCTACATTTCCCAGGCAAACAGTCTGAATCCTCACCAGTTAAGGATTCATGAAGGGAATAAAGCAACAACATTGTTCTTGTAATTGCACTGGACTGGCAGTTAGTCCTTGTATTATAAATATGATAAGAAATAATATAAAATCAGATTATTGCATCCTAACATAACCCTGTTTGGCTTCTTAGCTTACTTGGACTACTTGTTTGTAATTTCAAACTGTATATTTTAGCTTTAAGCAATACATAAGTCACAACTCCAGCAACACTTGTAGTATAAAGAACAACTTTATTGCAAGAGCAGTGTGGGTGGAGGATGAGGCATAACCAAAGTGTTTGGCAGACATAATGCTATCTTGGGTAACATTGCTGGGGTTGCTTAAGTGTAAACTTCTGCATATCCATAAATACTACATAGGGGATGTGCTACTGATGAAAGGGGCTTTTCAAATGAAGTCCCCACAAACTAATGTAGTCTGGTGTGCTTCTTGGCCATGGAAGTAACGCTGGGTAAGGTCACTACTGTAGTTAGCATATTTTAGAGCAGATAAACACACAGGTTAACCCATTCCCTACACATTTGCTTTTGTGCTGTTGGTATTTGAAAGGCTAAAAAGAAGACACCAACCTCCAAACTCTTCAAATAAAGTATTACTGTTACGACAGCCCCATGTACACAACATCTGGATAAATCTAAAACTTGACCGTACTGCTGTTTGTTCTTGACAGCAAATATTTGCTTTCACGTCATATGGGATGGGTGGTAAAGATGCTTTATATGGACCTCTACAATATGGTTGTTGTTGTTTGGTCATCTAGGGAACCCAGAAAAGGAGTCTCCGTGTGCCAGTGACTGTGGACTCCAGCAGCTCCGAGTCAGATTCAGAAGAGTCGGAATCAAAGTCTGAGTCGTCAGATTCTTCCGATTCTGATGGTCTGGAGAACTGGATGATCCTGGGTCCAGGGAAGCAGGATGGAGACCATTCCATCTCTCTCAACCTAAAGGGAGGGTCTGACAGCAACACAGGTGTGTGTGTGTGTGTGTGTGTGTGTGTGTGTGTGTGTGTGTGTGTGTGTGTGTGTGTGTGTGTGTGTGTGTGTGTGTGTGTGTGTGTGTGTGTGTGTGTGTGTGTGTGTGTGTGTGTGTGTGTGTGTGCGCGCGACCTTGGGGGGGGGGGGGTCTGTTGTGCATTGTGTAGACTTTTGTGATATGTTTTTGTGTATTTGAATGTGTGGAGAATGGAAGCAGTGAGTCATTTGGTTCCGTCCAGCTCATTCAGAACACTTAGCCCACCTGCAGCACATTGATAAGGAGAGGGCACAGCGGTGGGCTACACTGTGAACCCTGTGTACGTGCATGTTTGTACATATGCAGCATCTCTGTCTGCATGTTTACAAATTTGTAAGCTCTTAGCATTCCTGGCGCTGTCTGCCCAGTTGCTTGCTTCTCTGATGCATCTTTAAGTATGTTTGTGTGCATTGTTTATTTTTATGTGCGCGACGGCTTGTGTGAGTGTGAATATTTGTTTGTATAAAATATTCCAGTTCTAAACAGCATGCATGTGTACATACACGCGCATACCAACAGTCATAACGCTAATGCCAAAAACAAACAAACGGAGAGACAACAATGCGGGAGGGGAGGTTGGGAGAGATGGGAGTAATCAAAAAATGAATAAAAATGTTCCCTGCAAATCTCTTCAGATCTACACATTATCTCAACCTGCAGCCTCAGCAACCTCTCCAGCCCCCCTTCTCCCTCCTACCTAACTCTCCCCAATCTCATTCTTTTATCCTATTTTCTCACTATTGTTCTCTTTCTCTCTCCCTCTCTCTGTGTCTCTCTCACTGTTTCTTCCTCATTTGAATTTTCCTGGGTTGATGTTTCTGCAAGAATGCTCACTGCCTCCTCTACACACAACTGGGCTAAAGGAGGGGGTCTGGAGCTGTTGGGAAGGCTTTAGGTTTGGCCTGGTTTTGGGCGGAAAGAAAGATTTTAGGTCTGTGTCTCTCCCTTTCTTTCTTTCTCTCGCTCTCTCTCTTTCTCTCGTCTGGCTTCTCTCTGTGATCTTTGGAGCTTGACCTCATGTCTGCACATGGGGGGGTCATGGATGTGGTGTGGAAGGGGTCTTAAAGTGGATTGGGGGGAGGGTTTTAGCCACAAAAAAGGAATTGAAGGCAAAGAAATTTGAGGGAGGGGCCTCAATAGTCTTGAGCTGTGCAATAATTCGATTCTACATTGTAATACTTAGGTGTGTGTGTGTGTGTGTGTGTGTGTGTGTGTGCGCGCGCGCGTGTGCTGGAAAAGTGGCAAAATATGTTTTTCCTGTTGTCATGGATCCCATGAAAAGACACAAACCAACAATGAATTAGGCTAATCCTATTAAGTATTAATCTGTATGAAGAATCTGTAGGCAACCGGACAAGAATTTTGTATCGAAAGCGTTTTGGTTTCGGTTTGTAGTCCGAGTAGTATTGTAAACACAGTCCATGTGGAGAGCAAAAGAGGCGGAACACATTGGCCATAATTCAATCTCGTAACCCATCAGTTACTGTCTGACGACAATTTTGCTTTTTATTCGTTTTTTATTTATGTATCTGCGTATAGAGATTAGCCGAAATGTCGCCTGGACCTAAAAAGTATCGACTGTAATAAATGACCAGCGCATGGAAGAGGAAGTCTTGCCCCGGATATCCGTTATCTGGATGCCCCCAAAGGCTAAATCGTTGTAAGACCAATAGCCGATGGTTTCCGAGGTTGAACAAGCATTGCCCGATATAGCTCATTCCTCTGTGCCTTAGAGCTTCATTGTTGTCCGAAAATGATTAAAAACCCATCAATGAGCCACACTGTGGCACTGGGTGAAATGTTTATTCATAACAATAAACAAGCTCTGTAGTTTATTTTAGTCACTCCTGCTGCGGTAAACACTCACTAGTGAACCAATTGTGTATTAATTCATAGCTGAAAATAGTCCCCAACAAATGCACTCCTTTTTACTACCTTACATTACTCCTGTTTGAGTAATGTAGTAATGAGTGCCCAGCTGTTTTGGAAATTAGTGAGCCTTTTTCTTTTTCAGTTTTACTTCTTCAGTAGGAACAAGTCACAGACAGGGTGGGAAAGTCAGCATTGAGAGGCAAACTAACACATTGATTTCATTCTTTTCGATTTGTTGACAAAAAATAAATCTGCCAGCTAGAGTCTCACTCAGTGTTTTAAAGTGGACCTGAGGTTCATACCTGATTTTGTGATTCTACTAGAACATTTAAACGTTAACATGCTTTAATGTTCAAAAAACACTTAATTTTTTTCATACTGCCCATGGCTGCTGCACCTGTATTCACCCTCTGTATGAGACGCTCTGTTGGAGCGCCTGTCTCTTTAAGCCCCCTCATGAAAAAGCCCAGTCTGCTCTGATTGGCCAGCGCATGTCCGCGAGTCTCTCAGATCTCCGTTGTGCTGATTCACTCTGGAGCCTGAGTATTTAGCAGGACTTTCTACTGTAAAAAATCACCAATAAAGGCTTCTAAACCAAATACTACACAACTGGACATGTTCCAGCATGTGACCGGAAATTGGGGAGAAATTACCAACATTGGCCGCCAAGATTACAGCTATCTGGCGTCAGCACGCAGCTACTGTTGTTAGCAGTGGACACTAATAGAGTAGGCCTATAGCAGCACTTTCTACCGTCAAAAATCGCAGATAAAGGCTTCTCGACCAAATACTGCATAACCGGAAATGTTTCAGGAGTAATGTGACCCAGAATTGGGGAGAATTTAACAATACTGGCAGCCAATATTACATATTTTACTGCTGTTAGCATGCAGCTACATAACATTGTTACTGTATGAAAAAAACACTCCAGTCCTGACTACCGGGAGCAGATGACCAATCATAGAAGACCGGCTTGGAGTTGCGTATCACTCTGCTGAGAGTAGAAAAAAAAACTGTTGAAACCAGAGCGCTCAGAACAGTTGGAAACGTTTTAGCTAACACTGATTTCTCTGAAATATGTTAACCTCATTATTTTGGCCACATTTTAACATTAAAATCCATCATGATATTATAGATATGATAGGAACTATGGTAAAGCATAATAGTTCCACTTTAAAGCTGAAGTGGGCCACTTAACCTAAAACAAATAACCTCTGCCAACTTTATCAAAATGAATATACTTTTATGAAATAAAACATTAATTGTTAGACAAAAGAACAGAGGTGCTATTTTTAAGATGATTAAGTTGATAATAAGGGGCATGAAGATCTGGGTGGCGAGTACCTCTGCTAAACATTTTACTTGGGGAAACCCTGCCAACCTTGGTCTTTTACTTTACTCAAAACTATGCATACTAAAAAAAACAAAATTAAATGTGAGGATTTGGTGCTTTTCTCTGTTTTGGACTGTTGATTAAACAAAACATTTAAAGATGTCACCTTCAGCTCTGGGAAACTGAAGATAGACACTTTTTACGTTTTTCAATCATTATATAGACAAAACGGAAAATCGATTAATCGAGAAAATAATCCGATTAATCTATTTGCAGCCATAGTGGCGTTCCAAAATCCCAGTTTTATCAGTCAGCTTGTGAAGAATTCCCCTTCGGTACAAAATAGTCTATTGCTTTGATGTGCACACTAAAAAATTAGTATATAATACAAACTGTATACAATTAGTATGTTCTATGGAGCTGGGGCACAGTTTTGATTATTCCTCCTCTTGTCCTCTGCTGGTAGCCGAGATAGAACACTGACTTATTATCTTCACATGCCCTTTTTATTTTACAAAGAAAGGCAGAGAGAAGGCCCATTTTAGGTAGACCTTTTCTGACTACCATAACTGTTACATCCATAACCCGGGGCTGTCGGATAAATATAAAAATGTATTTCAGTTTTTATATGCTTTGTTGTGTGTTGACTCCTTAAGCCTAGCTTGTTTTTTCACATTTGTGTGGGTGTTTGAGTAACAGGTTTGCACAGCAGTGACTAATAGTATTTGTACGCCTAAACCCCATCTCAGCATCAGCATCAAATCACATTCACTACACTTAGTCTCCCCCTTTAACCCTACAGAAATTGAATCTTTTTATCCTTTTTCTCTCTTTCTGTCTCTCTACTACATGGTGTCACTTGTTCACATACTCTTACAATCTAATCTTTTTTTCACTCCATCACATATGGTTTTTATAAAATACATGGACACACATACACACTGATGCACACACAGCCCGAGTAGCTATCTGTCACCTGGCTGTACAGGGGCAGCTCTTGGTGGGTGGATCTGTAGGGACACTGGATAAGGAAAAGATAGTAGAGAAAAGGAGGATGAGCGAAGGCCGTCTGCCTGTCCGGCAGCCATGCAGCAGCAACCAGATGGAACAAGAGAGAAAAAGCAGGGCTTCCCAAAATCCAGCTCAGTGCCTTTCCCACCCGGAGAGGTGTGCGTGTACATGCCCGTGAATGAATCCACAGTGTAGGCGTGGTGTGCTGAAGCTAAACTTGAATCGTAAATGCTTAAACTTCCTTCAGTGGTCACACTTTTTTTTTTCTCTCCCCCAGTTCTGTCCTTCGCTTTTTTGTCCCTTCGGTCTTGGTCAGTGCACACCAAACTTTGTTTGAGGCTTAGAGAGTCAGTTCTGGGTAGCTATCGGGGTGGCCGATAACATCTGTGTGTGTGTGTGTGTGTGTGTGTGTGTGTGTGTGTGTGTGTGTGTGTGTGTGTGTGTGTGTGTGTGTGTGTGTGTGTCTGTGTGTCTGTGTGTCTGTGTGTCTGTGTCTGTGTCTGTTTCACTGAAAGTCTTGGTGAATTAGAGAGAAAGGAGTATATTTGTACCCAAAGGTTAAGTCTCTCTATCTCACGGAAATTAAGGTAAGCCCTCTCCTCTCCTTAGTTTTTGCTGTGCTGTGTTGTTCTTTATTGTTTTATCATGCTGTTCAGATTGCCTAGGCATAACAAAAATGTATTTATCGTCTCAAATTTGTGTGTTAAAAGCAGTAGTATGAATGTTTTCACTCTGTACCTTCATATGTGTGTGAATGAGTGATGCTGTTTCGGGCCTGAAGCTTTTTTTCTCACACCTCTTTGCAGTCTGAGACCTCTGTTGGCCTTTCTATATTTTGAAGTGTGTGTCATCTAAACTCACATGCCAGTGTAATGTACGAACAGAGTGAAATGTGGATTTAGTTGGCTTCTCTGTGTGTGTGTTGTGGCTGTGGGCATCAGGATTGTAAAATTAGATTACAATGGCATGTTGGGTACCACTGTGTGTGTGTGTGTGTGTGTGTGTGTGTGTGTGTGTGTGTGTGTGTGTGTGTGTGGGTGTGTGGGTGTGTGGGTGGGCGCTGCAGAAGGGAGGCATGGATAGGATCAGCTCTTATCTTGGCTGCCCAGTGCCACACGAGGTGTAACGCCACACCCACACTACCACACAGTGTGTTTGAACAGGCACACACAAACACACACACACATACGCACCCTATTAAATTGCTGTGCCATAGTTTGACTTGTATTATTCAGTTTTTACAGAGGATATGCAAATTAGATGAGACTACTGTGTAGGCCTAATATTAGCGCATGCAAAATAAATTGTAGAAATTCAGCTGAGAGCTTAATGCTTTCATTTTTAAAATAGCTTTTGATTGAACAATCATTTGATGCCAGCGGCCACTGAAATATAATGACAACTGTAATCTGGTAAATTATACGGCAGTTTCTTTTTAATATGAAAAATCCCCTTAGTCAGCAGTACTGTCCATTATCGTGCCGTTTGAGTGTTCTCCAGGGTCGACTTCTTATGTCAAAATAAATTCTACATTTTGGCCTCTACGTTATCGTTTTCTCATTGAAAAGATGTAGGGTTGTTTATTTTACTTGGCCATTTTTGGACATACTCATCAGCGAATATGATGTAACTGCTTTGTGTTATTTGTTTTTCACTATGATGTGTGTATACAGTGTTTAGTACAAGATGGCTCTCAAATTGTTCCCTTGAACTAACCTTCACCCAACTATTTCACTAAAAGTATGCACAACCATCAAGGAAGTTTCAATGAATTGCCTTTACTAGGGGTGCAAGATATATCGACTCAATATCGTTATCGCAATATATCGAAAGTGTCGCAATAAGTATGCAATATTTAGTTTATTTTGTGGAGCGCTGCGTCCCGTCCGTTGGCTGTGTGACTTAGTTGTGTTTGATTTAGAGCTTGAAACGCTATAATGATGATGTTTCATTGGCCAGCTACCGTGCCACTTGCACATGTTAGTGCACGTCAGCGCACGGGTCCACTACGTGACAAACCCTATGTAGCGTATTACGTGTGTGCATATTTCGACCGAGTGACCGTGTAAGTGAAGAAATTGATAGACAACAAAACGGAACGAATCAGAAGCGAAAGAAAAGTTGTGTCCTGTTCTCTTTATTTATTTTATACTGTCCAACCAGTAAAACATGTCCTGTTCTGTAGACATGGTCCTTATTTATTTATTTATTTATTTATTTATTTATTTATTTATTTATTTATTCATTCATGTTGGACCAGTCCAGTATGACAGTCAGTTGAAATAAACCTTGTGTTGTAAGAAAACTTGTTTAATTTGTTATGAATCTATTTTGATGTGTTTTCATTTTGTAATTTTACATATGTTTAAAAATAGCAAAATTAATATTGTAATTGCAATATTCATAATCAATATCGCAATATCACATTTTGTCAATATCGTGCAACCCTAGCCTTTACTGCTGTCCCATTTCACTTTACATTGTTCCTCTCTTGTGTCATTGCTGAACAGATCCACTGTCAATTCAATTATGTCAATTGTTTAATCACTCTTTTACCTTAGACCCAGGCCATCTACTTTTCCCAGCGTTTTCCTATAAAATTGAGGTAATCAAATGTTTACACAAGATAAGAACAGCAAGAAAGAGGCAGTAGAAATATAGATCAAATCATAAAGAATGTAAAGCAGCACTTCAGTTTACATCCAAAGAAATCTGTGTGGATGGACTGACGGACAGCAGGGCTCAGCATCAGACAGAGGGGGAGAGAGAGATGAAAATGTGGGTAAGCTAAAGTGAATGAAACAGGCCCTAAAAAAGGATCGGCCACGGTGTTGCTGTCGGTCAGGGCCGGGTTGTCTCCAGGCTAAGATCTCAGAGTGGCTCTAACATAGCTGGATCTCTGTCTGCACACACTGACTTCCAGGTGTGTGTGTGTTTTTTTTACAGTTCGAACCTTCTCCGATAACACTTGACCTTCCGTGGCTCTGTACAAAAACCTCAATTCTGGTTTTGAGGCTATGTATTTTAAGATAAATAAAACAGCTGTTAATCTTGTGAGCCCTTTATGTGTGAAATGTCGGCCACATGTGAATTGTTTTGTTTAAAGCTTCAAGTTGAGGTTGAGCCATTTGAGTAGTCACAGTTTTATGATGGATTGATTCTGAAATGAATTTGTGTATTTTGGATTACAGAAATTTAACTTAATAATGGTTAATGAATGACTTGTTTATTGTAACCTTTTTCTACCTCTGCTTGTATTCATATGACTTACTATTGGATTATTATCCCTGCTATTAGTTACTGCAGACATGTTTTAATTTCAGCTGTGCTTCTGCTGCAGACGGTCTTTCTTTTATGCTGATATGTAGCGTTTATTTATACCACATGTATCTGCATCTGGAAGAGACAAGCCATCCTTTCTGAAAGTAGTCTTTGTCAAAATAATCTATGAAAATTTCTCTATTTTTCTCTTGGAAACTTTGACTAAAAAAACACCCAGACATCTGCGGTTGCGGGTGCAGGTGCTCATTTGTATTAATGTGGCTGTTCGTTCTTTAGAGTGAGTAAGGGGCAGCATTTAAATATAATCTAGAAGAAAACATTTTGGCTACACTTACACACACACACACACACACACACACACACACACACACACACACACACACACACACACACACACACATATATATATACATACACACACACGCACACACACACACTGCAGGCCGGGTGTCTTGAAAAAAAAATCTAATGGTTTAGACTCTTATTAAAGATACCTTTACTTATCAATTATAACGATGATGATAATAGTTTATCGTGGAAATGAGAGGCATTTTTTTAGAGTGAAAGTGAATTTGTGATGCGAGGTTTGATATGTGTGTTGAAGTGTGAAGGTGTGTGCATCTAAAGACAAAAGTGTGTGTGTATGTGTAAGAGCCGGTGTCAGCCTCACCACGCCTGAGGTGAGCCCAATAACCGTGCCCTGGCCCACTGGAACGAAGTTTCACCGTCTTTAGTTCCGAATAGAGAAAGAATGTGACATAAAATGAAATAGTTTTCAACACTGTACGGTTTTTATGTGGAGATGTTGAACTGTGGTTTTGGGATTTCTGTGATTTTTTTTTTTTTTAAACATTTAAAAAAAAAGAAGAAAATTCACTGCCAAAGGTATCAGAATGAATGTGATGTTTTTTTTTTTTTATTATAGTAAAACATACAACCTCCAGTTTTCAGTAGCTGTAGCATGAAGGAAAGGGTAATAAACTGGAGACCAGAGGGTCCCTACTGTAGTTGTGTGGGTGTGGAGGGGAGGAGGGGGGGGGGTGGTTAGCATAGGGAATCCCTGTCTTCTTCTTTAACCTTTTATTTAACCAGGATATCCCATTGAGAGCAAGAATTTCTTTTCTAAGGAGACCTGCAGCAGACATTGTGCCCTGAAGCTACAGGATAAGACATCTAGACAAATACACGCACACACTCTGAAACACACTCATGTGTGATTAAATAAAACTTCTAAGCCTCAACACCTTAATCCCGCATTGTATGGTCGAGCGGGCAGCGTAGTGTGGGACAAAAACAGTATTTTATATATGATATTGTTAAGTAACCTACAGTTTGGCCTGATTTATGCCACCTTTCCCCCATCTTTTTCACTCCCTTGTGCATTTTCACCCCCGTCTTGTCCTTTTTGTAAGAAGACCTGAAGAGAATGATGGGAGGGAAGGGACTGAAACTAGCAGAGAAAAAAAATGTCAATTACAATTACCAATAATAATCATTATAATTAAGCAATCACTTAATAGGAAATCAAATTATTGTGGGGGGTGACAGGGACAGAGGGACGTCCTGTGGGACTGTATTCATTTCTGTTCTTTTGTTTGGCCAGAGAACTTTCCCCTTATTGTCTTTCCTTGTTTTTGGGGTTGGGAGGGGTCTTCGAGAGGGCTTTATTAACTGGTAGCCTAGGGTGGTGATATTTTTTTGGGGTTGGAGGAGGGGAAGGGTTTGGAGGGATATGTATTAATATTAATAGGTTTTTTAGGATGAGGAGCAGGAGGAAGAGGGTTGAGCAGGGCGGGTGAGGTGGGGGGAGCAAAGGCAGTCATGGATCCACAAAATCACCCTTTGCCTCGTTCTTCTCCCCCCTTTTCCTCTCCCCACTTTTTCTGTGGGCATTACCAATAGCAGAGCTGTTATGGAATCATAAATTCAGTTTAACAGTCAACAGGATAAGAGGGAGAACCCAAAACACCCAATGCACACATTTAGGGTTAGTACACTTGCTCCGGTATGCAAAGGGTTGCCTAATAATAGCTGGGCAATGTTTTTCACAAGGTCCCAGAGGATGACCGTGTGTGTGTGTGTGTGTGTGTGTGAATATGTGTGAGATTCTTGGCAGTGTACCACATAGACACACAAGTGTGCCTGTTTAGCAGCTTCCTCTCCAGAGGCTTCTGGCAGTGTGTATGTGGCCATTCCAAGGCTTCTCCCCATGTCTCTTAATTAAGGCACAGAGACCAGCTGGGCCTGGTCTGGCCTAGCTGGCACTCACCATATTTCAGTCAATCTAGCCCTTCTCTCATCTCTCTTTCTACTTCTCTCACTCACTTTCCATTCATCGTTCCTCTTCTATCTTTGCTTTCCTTCCTTTGTTTTCTTTGTATTTGTATTCTGATTTTACCCACTATGTGTTGTTTCATTAATATATATTGATGATTGATTGATATATACGCTCTGTTTACATGTGTAAGCTTAACTGCTTGACCTTTCCATCACACCTGCCTTCAATAAAACACTAATTAGGAGTCCCATTAGGATCCAAATGCTTGCCAGTTAATATGCCCTTAAATACCAGGATTTACTGTATGCGTTTGCTGGAACACGCTAAAGACTTAAGCTGTCGTCATGGGAGGCAAATGCTAACTCTTACGTCCAATTTCCACCAACATCGGATCCGCTCCGGAACGGCGGCGGAGTCATTAGGTTTCTATTACAGTCAATGTGTATATTTTCACAGACTGCGGAACGGCTGCGTTCCGACTGCGTCCCAGCTCCGGCGGTCCGCAGCCCTGTGAAGCAGATACGCAGAGCTTCTATTTTTGCCGGACGCCGGAGAGCTCCGCAGCAATTCAGCACAGGGCAGATAGAGCGGGACAGGAAGTCGTGCACAGAAGCAAAATAAAACATCCGGTTAATTTTCAAAATAAAATACACCGTGCTCACGCCGGATCATATTTCCCTGCACCACAACTTGAAAACGTCATAATGGGCGGAGACAGGCCTGAAGTCGGAATGGAAACAAACTATTGTTGGTTTTGTGGTTCTGTTTATAGAAACTACATCCTGTTATATTGCGCGATCATACGTGAATTCGCTAGATCTCGTGGTTCCTAGTGACTTCAGCTGCCAGTCAAAAATACAGACCTGGTGGGTATCAGCCGTTCCTCCGTTGGTGGAAATCTGCCGTTGATGAAATGCAAGTATTTTTATTCTCTGATGGATGAAAGAACTGTAAAAAAAAAAAAAAAAAAAAAAAAAAAGGCCCATATCTGCAAAATGTAATTAATTAATTAATAATAATAAAAAATAGGATTGAGGCAGGTTCATAATTTTCAACCTATTCTTTACCTACATTTTGGGGGGTGGGTGCATTGCTTGAAATCTAATTGAAAATGCTAAAATAAAGCATGTTCAGAATATTTGACTGGCAGTATACGGTCATGCTTGTTGGATGCTGCTTCTTTGGCCACATCTGTTTTGAAAAAGCACACTCACAGCTGCACATTTGCTAATCTGTAGCTTGTGTCTGACACAATTGAATATTTCAGAAAAGAATACGCTGGTGTTATCAATGCGGTCATCAGCAGGAGTTCATTTATCGTTCATGATCTCTCGAATATTTTTAAAGCAAGCACAGGCGAAGGGTGTCTCGTAAATTTGACATCAGTGTGCATCCATACCCACGCTCCACCTTTCTTCCCCTAACCCTTCAGCTCCACCCCTCCCTCCATCCCATCCATCCATCCTTCCATACAACAAGACCAAGCCCTGGTTACGTGGCTGTTGCTATGCTGGGCTTGCAGGGTCAGAATTCATGCTATAAGCTTCCCTGTGCTAATCTAGCTTGTATCTGGGATCTGTTTGAGAGGTCGCACAGCTGACAGTAAATGCTGTGTTCTCATTCTGCATTCCCTGTCTAAATGTGATAATTTGTTATTATCAGTGGGGTAAATTTCCTTTGTTGGATAAACGGCCCAGCATTAGTATGACTGGTGTCCTTGCACATCCATGTCCCTGGTTTATAAAATCATGTGTCTCTGAATGAAGTTTAAGTCTTTGCTCGTGCACGTGTTACTGCGTGCACACATGCCTCTGCATTAGCACACCCTGGCCGCCCCTTTATCCGGGGGATTATGGTTAAATGGAATGCTGAGATTCTGGCGGCGAGCAACCGATAAAGCCAAAGTCGGCGTAGGGAGAGAAAATTAATTATTGAGGATAAAATCAGAGCGAATGAGATAGTTACCAACTCGTCTGGGAGTTTAGTCATTGATATTTCGGCACAGGCTTCCAGACAACAAGCAGAGTTTGTCACACTATTAATGTGAGCCTTGTTTTGTGTGTCTGTGAAAGTGTGTGCATATACCTACGAGCAGGGCTTTGCAAACTTTGAAAGGTTTTGGGATCCTCAAATAGAAAAGCACTTGGGTTTTATGAAGTCTTTACATACATTTAGATTTAGCATTTTTTTTTCCTGCAGATCAGGGTCTCCTACAGCTCTTGGTCTCCTTTTTATACACTTTAATCTGATATTTGTTTTTCAAACATATTGCATTACTTTAAACAATTTATTAACAATTTCAACCAGAATTTAATTGAGTTTTGAGAAAGTTAGTGAAATAAATGTAAAAATCGGTTACTTAGTGTAAGAAGCAAATTTATAATTTAATTTTATTACAACTGGTTGAAATAATCCTACCAAAAATGCAGGTTTGATCAAAGCTTTTTGATCAGACACATTGTCAGGAACACAGCAGATTAAATGCTCTGTCTGAACTTTGCCTAGCCTTCAAGGATTCAGGTTTTGATGAATGAATTTGTTCTAAAATATGATTTGGTTAATAGAAAATCCTAAACCTACTGTACAAGAAGGTAAATATCCCAAATATGGTGGGGGGGGGGGGGAAGAACTTTGGTACATGAGAAAAAAAAAAAAACTATCTCTTGTTGGTAGGATCTCCTCAGTGAGTGTGTGAGGATCTTTGTGAAATGTAGTGACGGGTCCATTGTTAAGAGGAGTTTGCAGTAACAATATAAACAAATAGCAAAACTGTATCGGCACTGAATGTTTTTTTTATGCATGCAATTCATTTTAGAAATTATTTTTGTTTAGAGCCTAGTTACAACCAATATACCATCTTGAGAGGTTTGTCTTCATTTTTTGTCTTCTCTGGTTATGCCTTTAAATTCTTTGTGCTAAACTGTTGTGTGACTCAGTAGCAATGAGATGGCCAGAACAAACCTAAATGGATATAACAGTGTCTTGTAGACTTAACAACACTCTTCCAGTTTGGAGCTACTATGCTTTTACAACACAAATAATAAAAACTAAACTACAAACCAGACTGTTGTGCTGTTACAGCTCACTATTTTTGGGCCATAGAACGGAAACAATAAAAGTAATGAAGCCTGGAAAAGCGTTTTCATGATTTCAGGAGAGTCCTGAGTGGTCAGTGTTACAAATCAGCTGCAAACACACAAACGATTATGTGATGACATTACAGGACTTTCAGTATCTAGTAGACAGACGTATGCTGTGTGCTTGTATGGCTGTGTGTGCGTGCGTGCAGGTGAGTGCATTTTTCTCCTCTGAGTGCAGACTGATCAATAGTAATTGGGTTGAGTGTCTCAGGCCTGGTTCTCTCCTTTGTACTTTCGGCCTTTTGTAGGCTGACATAGGGCCAGGAGAGAAAGAGGACAGGGTAGAGAAAGAAAGGGAAAAAAGAAGTGGGGAGACAGAGAGAAAATGGAGGATGTTTGCAAGTCGACGAGCATGACCAACTCCCTCAACCAAATCTCCGGATATTTATTCAGCATTAATCACTAATCTAAAAACAATCTTTTCATTCACACTTGTGTGTGTGTGTGTGTGTGTGTGTGTGTGTGTGTGTGTGTGTGTGTGTGTGTGTGTGTGTGCGTGTGCGATAAAAACGATAACTTATGTGTTAACAGGCCTCTCACCTCTTTCTCCTTCTTGCTTACAAACACAAGCATACGCCCAGAGTATCTCTCCATCCTTCTCCCTCGCTGTTCTGTCTCTTTTATGACTTCCATAAAAGCGGTGTGTGTTGAGTGAGGGCGGTGAGCTCCAGCGGTATTAGCAGGGAGGCATTAGGCATAAACTCTAAGGTATATTAAAGCAACGGCCCTGTTGTTAATATAAACACGCCAATTCAATTTAGCCTGCCCCACGGGGAATGGGATTTCAACAGCTACCGAGAGCAGCAGGAGGGAGGGGGAGTGGTGGGTAATGTAAGACAAGAAGAGGAGGTGGGATGAAGGGATCTTGGGCAGAAGCAGGAAAAAGGAATAAAGGGGAAGAAAAGGGGGTGAGGAAAAAGGGAAAGAGAGGTCGGGCAAAGATCTGGAGATTGGCATATAGGAGTGGCATGATGGCTAGCTGCAGGAGTTCATTATTGTTGTTGCATTAACTACTATGACGAAAGAACCTGAGTGTTTGTCTGTGTGTACATGCATGTGTGCAGTGATAAACACACACACACACACACACACACACACACACACACACACACACACACACACACACTCTGGCAGGCAGAGGGGCTGCCAGTGTATGTGCAGCGTTGCACGCTTGGACAGAGCGTTACGTGGGAAACCCTACAGTTATATTATTCAATCCAAATTCAAATGGGCTTGTCAGGAAAGCTCCAGTTTTTATTACCTGTCAGAAAAACTAAAGGATGGACGGAGCAGAGGGAAGCAAATTAAACGACAGTAAATAAGACCCCTATCTCTCTCTACTCTTCCCCCTGCCATTCTGCTACTCCTCCATGTGCTGTATTTTTGGAGACAAACACACTTACAGATTTTGACAGCATGTTTGGCTCTGTCTGTTTACCTTAACCAGGTTTTATCTGTCAATCAGATGCAGGACCTAATTATTTAGTTCATCACTGAATACAATCTCCAGCCAATATGGAATCAACTGAGCCAAGAACTGGATTTGATATCAAAGGAAAAGTCTGTCAAACATTTATTTTAAATGGATTTGATGCACCTTTGTCATCTATAAAAAAAAATAAAAAATAAAAAGAGAAAGAAATCATGAAATTCAGGGAATGAAATTGGGGGAGAGAGAAGGAGGACCTAGTGGGGAGATGGAGGGGTTTCTTAAGGATAAAGTCTGCATGTGGAGATGTGGGGGTAAAGTGTGGCGTTCCCTTTCCTTCAATGACACGCACGCACGCACGCACGCACGCACGCACGCACGCGCGCACGCGCGCGCGCGCACAAACACACATGCACACGCACACAGCCTGAACGCCCGGAACAGCCTCCTCCCGTCTTGCCCTTTTCAGCCAGGCATAACCTCTGCCATCTGTCCACCCTCCTCTCCTCCTCCTCCTCCTCCTCCTTCTTCCTTTCACCCTCCACCTCCTCTGCTCTTCCTCTTCTTACTCCAGCCCCCCCCAGACCTCCCTCTGTTCATTTAGGGTCTTATTTCCCCACCTTCACTCTCCGATGGTATTCAGAGAGATGTGGAGAATTTAGTGTTTTCCTTGAGAGTCAGAGGGAGATGCACAGTGGTCAAAGTCAGATGTTTTTCAGTTGTCCAAAGCAAACAGAGACAGTGTGAAGGGTATGGCTGCTGGTTTCTCTTTACTCGCATTATATCATACATTTTTATTGTTTGTCATTTAGAGAACTGAAAATAAAAGCTGAATGACTCAAAACCTTGACCTCCAGAGGTATTACTTACTGCTTCCTTAATAGTAACGTCTAGTGGGTTGTTGGGTTTTAGACCTCCAGTAACCTCAGCCTTTTTTCTGTATTTTAGCTTTGTAACATTTTCACACCCACCACCTATTGCTTGCAATAGGAAATTGAAAATACTTAATAACATTTGACCTTTGTGCTATATTGATCATACCGCCAGGTCTTTCATTCCTGCTCATCTTTCTCCTCAACAATAATAATGCTTAATGTATTAATCTATATGCCAAATGACAATATTGATGACCTTTTATTTTTAATTTTATTTAAGTTTTTTTATACCAATACTTTTGGGGTTTTTGACTGATGGTCTGATAAAATAATCAATTCAAAGACATACTTTTATCCCTGGCAGTTTAAGACCGGAATTTGAAATTATAATTTTTTATTTTATTTTAGGCTTTTTATGCAGAACTGACACTTCGCTGCAACACAAACAAATATATATATTTATTCACCTCTATTCACACAAAATGATGTATATTTTCAGTTGTGATTGAACTGTATTTTTTGAGGAACTATAGGGCACTTAGCATCTAGGCTACAACAGGTCTAAACTTAGAACGGACCCACCGCGGTGACGTTTTTGGTGGAGCTGGTCGTTTAATAGTCAACTCGGAAGAAAGCGAACATTTTGACAATAAACTACATCAACACAACAGTATGTGGAGTTAAACTGGACGGGCCCAATAACCTCTGAATAGTTCTACTTGTTAAATTGCAATGTGAGCGGCAGCCAACTGGGGGGTGCATTATGTCGGCAGGATCATTTAAATGGCAACCGCGACAAAATTTATTTGTACAGCCCTATTTCTGATACCGTGGTGGCAGACATTTTGCTATGGTGGGCCGCCACTACAAAATCAACATAGAGGAAACACTGGTTGCAGCTCTAAATAACATTTTTGTTTCTCTCTCCCAAATCTACTACCAACTTCCAACTTTGCCAGGTGAAAGGGACAGCTGGATGCATTTATAAACTGTATTTGAATGTAGCGATAAAAGAGCCATATTAGGAGCTCCTCTTCTAATCCTCTATTGTTCTTCGTCTGTCCCCTGTCCCACAGAGGGGCTGCTCTAATTAAAGACTAATAATTGTATTGTTTTATAAAGCCTATAGAGACACAGATTCTGCTCTTCAATCATTTACTCTCTCCAATGTACCCTGCTCATCAAGGGCTATCTCGCTGGATGAAGTCTATAACCGTGTGTGTGTGTGTGTGTGTGTGTGTGTGTGTGTGTGTGTGTGTGTGTGTGTGTGTGTGTGTGTGTGTGTGTGTGTGTGTGTGTGTGTGTGTGTGTGTGTGTGTGTGTGTGTGTGTTACTGCATACAGTAGGATGAGGAAGGAAAAAGCCAAATCTAAATTAAAACTTTAAAGCACCATTATTTAATTACCCCAAAGGCTGTGGATTTGAAGTGTGTGTGTGCTGCTGTCCAGGATTATTTCAGTTTTTCAATTTGCCCTTTCTCCTCAGTGAGTGTGTGTGTTTGCGCATGGGCATTCATGTGTGTGTTTCAATGTGTGTGTGACCACAGTGTAACCCCTTATTGGTTGCCCCCTCCCTTAGCCCCGCTTTTACCTCCACACACACCCACATGCATGCACGCATGCTGAAGCGCCGGCAGATAAAAAGGCATTATGGTAAATTCCACTTAATGACAAATTTTTAATTTGGGGAACAGGGCCTCGTGAATGGAGCTTAATTACTGGGGCCAAAGATCCCTCAGAAAAAATAACCCCCTCGACGTGCCCAACCTGCCCGATAATGGAGCGCTTCGCAAAATGCCTCAGATTAACCTACGCCATTTATCTCCCCCACCCCCCCACCCCCTTTCTCTCGCTGTATAATAACAAAAATAACTATCATGAAAATTCTATCTGCCTCCCAGCCCCCATCACCCCACTTCCCTCTCCCGATCTTCCGCCCTCCCGCCCACTGCCTGGCTCACTCCCGCAGGAGGATATTCATCAAAATGAAATTGAGGTTGCAACTCACTGGTTTTATTAAAATATATTTGCCCCTTATAGTCCTCTGTGCTGGTGTATTAGTGTGTTTCCCAGCAGAAGACTAAAGGGGCACCCTAAATAATTTGGTCAGTTTTATCAGCATTATTTGATGTGCTTGCATACGCTAGTGTGACTTTAACCTAAAAATACAATCACTTGTTGACTATTACGCTGCCACTGTACTGTGTAGACTGACCTTCCCTACCAGTGGACATATTGAATGAAACATATGTTGCCACTGATACAACAGTAAAATCTTTGTTGTCATGTGTCTTAATTCACATTTGAAAGGGTTAAACTTTAAATAAGGGTTGCAACCGATTATTGTCATTATTGTTTGGCCTATAAAATTTTAATTTCCTAACGCCCACGATTATGTTATCAAATTGCTTGTTTTGTTCAACCAACACTCACAACTCCAAAGATATTCACTTTAATATCACACAAGACAAAGAAAACCAGAAAATCCTTACAATTTACAAGCCTGAACAAGCTAATCGTTTCAGTTCTACTTTGAATTATAATGTATTTGTCATCTTGGATTATATAAATCCAAGAAAGGAATTTTGAGAATATATTATTTTTGTGGATCCAGATAATATCTAAGAAGAGTGTATTCGTGCTGGGCGGTATGACCAAAATTCTAAAAGTAGCCTATACCTATTTTTTAAGATTTCACAGTATATCACAGTATTTTCTTTCTTTTGCCTGACTGGGCCTTTATATAGGTTTATAATGGCTTATTCTACAGTCAGGAGTACATAGAATATAAAATACAGAACCTTTAACCAAAGTAATTCTCCTATGTCTTTTTTTTTCTTCCTTTTTTCCTGTTAATACCGTTCCCATTGTGTGTTCATGTACTTTCCCCTTAAAAACATACTACCGCTTGTGCAGTCACGTGACTCCGCCCGTCCAGTCTGCAGCATGGAAGCAAGATGGTGGAGAGCTCAAACACAGAGTCAACTGAGCAACAGGAGCAACTTGTACAAAAGAAAACAGTGTCCATCGTTTGGACACATTTTGGCTTCAGCAAAGACATCTCCGAAGTAGTAAGTTTAGCCGACAAAAGGTGACTGTTAGGCGGTTATCGGTCACTGTGTGAAGGTCCTGACAGCGGCTGTTGTGTTGCAGTTAAGTTTAGTCGACAAAATAAGACTACCATGCGGCGATGACAGTTCATTTTAAACACCAAAGCGACTTATTAGGATTAGAAAAAAGATTGTGGTTTGGGTTAAATCACTGGTCTCCTTAAGTAGTACTCCCGGGACATAAACATCCATTTCCGGGGTGAAAGTCTTGCTCTTTACTTTTGACATTGTAATATTTAAAAATGTATTTTTCTTGCAAGATATGCTGGTTATTTTCTACTTTTGACAACGCAATATTTAAAATAATTTATTTTGTTTGCAACAAAAAAGTTAAACCACTTTTAAACATTTTTTAGGAAACTTTTTCACAAGAAATTTTAATTTTAAGCAATGTATGCTTTAATTTCAATAGCTTGAAATATTCAATTAATAACCATAAATAGTTCATCTCTGTGTGTTTCCTTCAATAATTTTAAAATCACAAAGATAAGCTATGCACTTTCATTAGAAAAAACATATTCCACCTTTAATAGTTGAGCATTTTTACATTACAAACCCTGTTAACTATGAGGACAACAAAAATGATAATAATCGTTATACAATTAATCGTGATTTAGATTTTAGGTCATATCATCCAGCCCTATATTGAACCTGTGACTCAACTTAAAGTCTGAGGCACTGATGTACTGTAATCTGATACTGAGTTATCATTTGATCAGTATGACCAAAAGACAAATCTCAAGATCTTGTACTCCACGTTTGCTGGAGAAGCACTTAAGTAGAGAACATACATGTTGAATAAAATGTAATTAAAAGTGAGACCGTGTTTTATTGTCCTGTGTTGTCTCATAGGCACAAACCATCCAAGCATGTTTAGGGCAATTAAATTGTCAAATTTCGATTCAGTCTCTTTTTAAAATCTAGACGCATGATTGGTGAGACTAGCAGAACTGGTCATGAGTCAAGACAGTGTGTTTTAATAAGAGCCAATGTGATTAACAGTTAGATGGAGATAAATTTTGCGTTTGAATTGAAAATCTCCACTAAATAGAAAGCTAACGGATATTAAAAAAGACACAATGACTACCTGTGAAACCCACAGACATGCATTGGCTCGGTTTTAGATAACTTGAACATGGTTCTGCTGTACTCGCGTGCGTGCACATGCACACACACACACACGCTTACTTTTTTTGGCCTTCTTTGGTCCCTGTTGTTGTGTACCCTGATTGGACCATGTGGTTGCCATGCGGTTGCCAGGCCGCGCCCCTGCTGTGTGGTAATTGGTGTCTGTGGTATTGCCGCGTGGCGACGGTGCTTTGACTGACAGGTTTGGCCACCTGCCCTGACCTGGCTGCCAACATGGTGTGGAAGGGGGCGATGAGGAAGGGAGGAGGTAGCACGGGCTGGCAGGGGGTGAATACTTAACTTGTCATGGGGGAATGGATAATCAGAGACGGGCTGAGATGAAATGTGTGATGGCCGAACACGAGGCCAATTCAACAGGGACCAGGGTGAAGGCATCTGCTCGTATTTCGCTTTTTCACCAAGCTACAGTGGCAAAAGTCTGTGCAAAATCACTGATCACAAAACGTCTTTTCAGATCTCCTGTGATAGATGTGTATGTATGTATATATATATATATATATATATATATATATATGCCAGTTGGTTATGTTCAGAAAAGCATCTTGAATTGTAATCAAGGTAGACTTCCAGCATCATGCAACAGCTCGGCCAGAAAGGACAGGGCAGAGTTCTTCTACCCAACCAATCTGGCTCGGCCTGGGTATAGCTCGGATTATTATTGAATGTAATTTTTTTAGCTCTTTGTCTCTCTGAATTATGCTGGCCGAGGTTCAATACCAACATCGGTACTTGTTCCTTTACGTTCTGTGGTGTTACATTTTTGCGTGTGATTTTATGTCCTCTGTCTCGTAATGTCAAATAAAACAAAACTAAAATTTCTTCCTTTGGTGCCACGGTTGCAAAAACAGACGCAATGTCCAGTGGTAACAGGGAAAGAAACAGGTCAGCCAATGTGTTGCATTAGCCTGGTGAGCCAACATGAGTAATGGATGAACTAAAGTAAAGACTTTAGGGTTTTAGACTCATATTTGTCAGTACCAGTTGGGTTAAGTTGGTTCAGGTCTTAAATATGCAGGTACGGGCCAGGTTCTGGTCCCTGGTTTCGACCTGTTTTCTCCATATTCTTGACTAAATATTCAACAACCAAAGTTAAAAAGTTTGCAAATTCAACATCCTTAGATCTTATTTACAAAGAGTCACATAAACTCATCTTATCTGCTACCTCAAAACTGTGATGGTGTGGTTGGATCAGATTTGATTGACATCATATTCTGATTCATATGTTGTTTAACTTGCCCACTTTAAGCCAGTTAAATGAGCACAGACAAAACGGCACAGACAGAAATCTCTGTTAAAATTAAACAAAACTTTAATAACTTTTGCAGAAAATGTGTTTTTGAAGGATCACACTGCTCATAGTAAGAAGCTAATGTAGAAAATAGGTTTTCAGGGCCTTTTTAAACAGTTCATGTCAGTATCTTTAAGTTGTGTCATGTAATTGAAGCAAACCTTTGCCACAGCTTGAAAATGATTTTACTTTTTACTCTCTCTCACCCTCTATCTAACAGAGAGATCAGTGAAGATGGGCAAAGAAAGAGCATGAAATGCAACCAAATGAAATCTGCAGTTTTAATCTATAATAGGCCTGTACAGCTATTGATCTATTCCCAGCATGACACATATCTACACACAGACAGTGTCTATCTCGTTTTTGTTCTGCATATCAATTAATCTTTGCTACCTAATTTCATCCACTCCGTTACTGTCCTCCACCATTATTCCCACAGACACTCACCTTCCTCTACCTGGATGTTCTTTGCTGTCCGGTGGGCTTGATATTCAGCTGGCTTCTCTTTAGTTGTGTTGTAATGTGCTCCGTGGCCCATACCCATGCATTTTCACCCCCCTCTCTTCCTCTCACTGTTCTTGTTCATCTCACTTGTTCTCCTGCTCTTTGCTATTGTGTTTTACACCCTCGGCCAGACTTTTCTGTCACACAAAAGAGCACAGAAAAAGCTTCGGGTTTGTGTGTGTCTGACTTAGCCAACCTTTTGGTGTGTTTAACCTCACAGAGGGCAAGGCTGTAGGGCAAGGGTGATGTCACAAAGGAAGCATTTTTTTGTGTGTGCACATACACACCGACACACACACACAGCCTGCACACTCCCGCCCACCCTCACCATTGTCATGTATAGTGTTGCTAATCCGGCCTGTCGCCTCACTATCAAACATATCCTCCATTTGGGGGGGGCAAGGTCTCCCATTTTGTGTG